>NW_005187436.1:4015740-4048267 GCF_000239375.1 Pundamilia nyererei | reverse complement strand
TGTCTTCCACCTTCTTCCAAATGTGAAAACTAAGTGATCCCAGATGCTTTGCAGAGTTTATCAGGATATCTCTGATGACCTCTGGCTCTCCAATTTTCCACTGAAGCCTGAAACATGTTAAGTTGTTACAGCATTCTCTCATAGAAAGGATCAATGCTGATTTTAGTAGGTAGTGGGTTATGCTTACATTTTCTTTGTCTTCTTGTAGTCCTTAAGTTGAAGAGAGAATGTGAAAGAGAGTACATTATGAAATCATGTGTGAAATAGAGTTGCACATCTGGAAACGGCTGAAAGTATTACACCTGTACAGTAATTCAAAGACACACATATGTGCACTACCGTTCTAAAGTTTCAGTTTTGTATTGCAATTCAAGTCATTCAACTCCAATGAATAGCTTGAAATGGTACAAAGGTAAGCGGTGAACTGCCAGAGGCTAAAAAAAGATAAGGTTACCCAAAACTAAAAAATAATGTACATTTTAAATTTATACAAAAAGGCCTTTTTTTCTTTCTTTTTTTTAGGAAACACAAAATGGTTTAACAATTTAAAGCTGTTCTGCAGTAATAGAGGTTGATCAAGCCTTGAAAGTTGGTGCTGTTATTTCCTACAAGTGTTCCAACTTTTCTGGATTACTTACAACCCCCTCTGTCTGTGAGCAGACCATGTGAGCTAACTATGGCATCAGAATAAAACAAAGAGGCTTGCCTGGGCCATGAAACACCACTGCCATCGAGTAGGCAAAAGGATGGTTCCACAGTGTTTGCCATCAACTGTCAAACATGGAGGAAGAAGTGTGATGGTCTGCATTCATTCATAGTTCCTTCCAAAACATGCAAACCTCCTGTACCGCATGCATTTATGCACTCCCGTACCACAATGTTGGATTTTGAACCGAATGCTGATAACACACTGCAAAGTCTCCCTCCTCTTTAGCCCGGAGGACAGAGCATCCACGATTATCAACAAGAACGTCTAATTTGGACTCGCTGAACACTTTACCACTTTGAAACAGTTCATTTCAAAGGCGTCTTGGTCCACAAGACACAAAGGTACTTCTGCACTTTTCAAATATGGCTTCCTCCTTGCATGATAGTGCACATAAGCAGCCGAAATGAAGAAAATCAGAAGTGCCAAAACTGTAATTGCCAACTAAACTAGGTTTAAAAGTTCAAATTATGAGCTCTACACCAGGAAAAAAGCCATTATTTATGCGTTATGTAGTGTTAAAACAGGTACAATGCTGTGGAAAAAGTATTTGGCCATTCCTGAGTTCTTTTTCTTTTTTTTTGGATTTCTCAACAAGATGATGGTAACAAAGAAAGATTTGAGGCTCCAAAACAGGACACAAACTAATGGGTTACAACCATGGACACTGTAAGAGATGGACGTAGCGATTTTGTAACCGGATGCAGTGAGTCGGTGCAGGTCTGACTGTCAAACCATACGCTCATTGACTAACAACTTGTCAATCACAAACTGTTACTTCCTTTCTGACAAACAGTATAACCAAGATGTATGAAATTAACTCCTTTTTAAAATTTAATATGACCCTAAATATGTAACTGAGACCATGAACTCAACAGAAAAGTGTTAACAGTGGAAGTCTTTTTGCAATCACAGGGATCACCCCCTGGTGGCCATTAAAAAGAACGCAGGCACATTGAAGTCAGCTCCACTTGTCAGACGCTACATGTGTCTTTAAAACTGACCATACTGATTAACCAATACAGCATACTAACATTTTACATCCAGACTATGGAAAATAGGTCTGTGAGAAATGCTTGTCTGACATTTTATGTTTTAATCCAAACTAATCCAAGTTTGAATCCAAGAAATCTAAGAAATACGAAATTTCAAATTTAATAAATAAAGTTGGTAAACATTTTATGCAAAATATGATTTTGGTTAATATTCAGTAATTTTCTTGTTTGCATGTATACTAACTAAATACTTTTAATTTTACTGTTTTGTATGCTGTGTGTTATATTGATGTTCATTATCACCTGGGCGTCCTGTTTAGCCATTTTCACTGTTTACTTGACTGTTTTTAGGAAAAATAACTTAGAAGTTAATATAAATAAAAACAGCTTGTAAATAATGATAGTAAATGTACCTGTAGAAGCTGTACATCCTGTGCTTTGAGAGCTGTTTCAATATCATTGATGGTGGAGGAGAGTGTGTTGATCTGCTCTTCAATGTTTTCCAGCTTCATACACATGATTTGAGTCTTAGTTTCCTCCTCCTGTTTCAGTGCCTGCAATCTGGTGTTTTCCTCCTCCTTAAGGAACTGGTGGAGCTTCTTAAACTCTGCCTTGATTCCTGTCTCCGTTTCACATGCCTGCGTCTGTAATTTTAAAGAATGTGGGTTTTTTTTAAGCTAGTAAATGGAAGGAATGTTTGTCATGCTGGGGATTTTTTCGTCAGAAGCAAAATTAAAAAGCCCCAGTAAGAGTCAGCATTGTTTCACGAAACACAAAACCCTTTACCTGGATATGGGTTTTTATTTCCTCCCATTGTTCCTTTGTGTTGATTAGTACTTTGAGTTTTTTCTTTAAGGACTCGAGGCTGGCTGAGATTTCTGTCTGAAATGTACGAAGAAGAATTTTAAAATATAGCATTTCTGTGTAGTTCCTGATAATCAGTTTTCTTTGTGGTTTTGTTTAATGTCACATCGAATTAAAATTGTTAATTATTTGAGTCATATTGGGTGCACTCATTTCACTATTTTCTTACATTTTACAGACATAAGAATAATGAGAATTCGTGGAACAAATGACACATTACGTGATGATGGAAGTCATTAATTAAAGATCTGTTTCTTACATTGTGATGTAAGTCTACCAACAACTTCACCCCAGTATTAGTTTTTTTTAAATGGATATTTTTACAAACCTTTTTCTGTTCAGCTGCTTCTTCTACTGGGCAGCAGACATGGACTTTGTGCTCTTTCGATTGTTGGCAGACAAGACAGACAAGCTCTTCATCATTGTGACAAAAACTATTCCGCTTCTGGTTGTGGAGAAAACATTTGTCTTGATTAGTTGTGGACATAACTGAGATCCTTTCTGTTTCCAGTTAAATAATCACACTCTGCAAACAGTGGTGCACTTCCCTGGCTGAAGGCTCAGGTGTTTCTGTCAAGTGATGTTCTTTGATTCAGGTATTGAGACAGTAGGCGGTACAACTGGGAATATTTACAGCTTCCTGTAGAAGTTGGCCAACTAGTATAACTGGGTAATCATGCAAGTCATCCAGACATAACCAAAGATGATATAGATGCAGAAGTTGACTAATGTCCTCGATACATGCTTAAAAATGAAAAAAAAAAAAGTTCTCAGAAACTTTACGTTCATTTCCTTTATTTTAATAATGTGCCTGTTCTGTTTATGAGTTTAAAATCATGAATGAGAAATGGCTGAATTAATCTTACTGATGTATCAGCTACTGATAACCGTTGCAGCTCGTGTTCCGATTATTTATCTTGTTCCCCATTTCATCTACTGACTGCAAAAATATAGAGCCTGCACCATGAACATGGCTGCTTTATAATAACATAATAAACAATTTTAACAAGTTTATATAAAAATGTATTTCTAAATATTGTGCATACAGGCAGCCTTGTGACAACACTCTGACTCCCAGACAAACATGGCCCAAATACCCTAAGTTTAACGCTTTGGTGTCTGATAAATACGCAAATATACCTAAAAACAAAAAAACAAATACACTCATCTATCCATCCATCCATCTTCTTCCACTTATCCGGGGCCGGGTCGCGGGGGAAGCAGCCCAAGCAGAGAAGGCCAGACCTCCCTCTCTCCAGCCACCTCCTCCAGCTTATCTGGGGGAACACCAAGGTGTTCCCAGGCCACCCGAGAGATATAATCTCTCCAGCGTGTCCTGGGTCTGCCCTGGGGCCTCCTCCCGGTGGGACATGCCCGGAAAACCTCGCCCAGGAGGCATCCTTGTCAGATGCTCAAACCACCTCAGCTGGCTCCTTTCGATGTGGAGGAGCAGTGGCTCTACTCTGAGCCCCTCCCGAATGGCCGAACGTCTCACCCTATCTCTAAGGGAGAGGCCGGCCACCCTTCGGAGGAAACCCATTTCCGCCGCTTGTATCCGCGATCTCGTTCTTTCGGTCACGACCCACAGCTGGGCACCTTACATCAAGATGCAGACATGCAGTGATGTTTGTCTGCAAAGTTGAGTAATATGACTAGTTGTGGTCCAGGATCTTTGACTACTTTTGATTTCATCCCTACGTTTCACCTTTAAAGAATATTTATCCTCCTTGTTTGGTATCATTCATTTTTTAAGCACAACCTCACGTTTTTCATTTTGACATACTATATTAACACAATTTATCTAAATTCAGACAAAAAACATAAAATCAGAGTAGAAAAAAGTTATATTTTTTACTGTAACAAACACAAACATGTTTAGCGAATCATTGTCATAACTTGAAATGCAAATATAATTGCAAATTTGTAAAGCTTCGACACACTAGGAGACTCTCCAACTACTACAATAACAGGACTACTACAATATTCTTTCCAAAGAGGTGTTTTTCCTCCCCACAGTTGCCAAGTGCTTCCTCATAGGGGATCATCAGATTGCTGGCCTTGTCTCTAACACCTTACAGTATTAGAGACAGGCAGCTGTTGTTTGCATTTGAAGCCATATAAATAAACTTGAATTCTAAATTAAATGAATGGATTTTATTGATTTTTACCTTCACAGAAATCCTTTTACTTCAGTTTTGTGTTGTGCTGCAATAATAGTTTGTCAGTTAATCATCCTGCCCCTGGCATGTCTGACTCCACACAGAAAAGCCTCAGGCTTTTAAACCGGAAACGTTTACGGTGATGTCACAGAACAACACACCTGCAGCCCACACATAAGATAACCTTTTTCCACTATTCAGGAATTGACAGCACTAATAAGAGTGTCTGAGTGCTTACCAGCAGTGCTTAGTTTCCTAAAATGTGTTGTCACAGAAATGTCATTAACCTTTACACTAGATGCCAGCTATTTCATGTTGTTTGTTGGTTTCTTCTACATATGGAAGTATCCTTGGGTAAGATACTGAAGCTTTACTTTTCCAACCTCTGTTGCACAGTTAGATAAATAAAACATTTTATTTTAAAATCTAAAAATGGTTTTTATTTTTACCTGTCCTTGCCTGTCATAGTGTGTGCTAGAAATACTTGAAAAGGGAAACTATAAATATTCAGAGAGAGAACCTGTCTCGCTTCTTGTTTTCTCCATCTCCCTTTGATAAAGGATTAAAGTTATTTTGTTTTTTTCGTTGTTTCAGTTTTTTATGTAGTTGTTTGAATTTTGTTGGGCGGTGAAAGAAAAAAAGCTTAGATCCTTTAATTAAGAAGTACTAGCAAACACAGGAAACATACAAACATCTGCAGCCATGGAGTTGCACTGCTTTTTAAAGTTGATCTGTATGTGAGGATGGGAAGAACAGACAAGAATGAACAATAAACTGACCTCATCATAGGGATTAATACAGTTCTATACTATTCTAATCTAATGTTTTTTATTATTAACCTTTGTCACTATGTTTGAAAATGAAGCTAAAATATCACTTTGCCTGAAAACATGTCTCTGTTTTTTCCCATAGTTATACCTATGCCACATACAAAAGAAAAACAGTGTCTGAGTTCCACTCCTCAGACAGTTGTTTCCTCCTGAATTCCATGTGTAAAGCATTGATTTATCAGTCAGCGCAGCCTGTTAAATATAATGTAGCCTCTCACTATTCTACTTGTACTTTTATTACCTGGGGACAGATTTTCAGTTTGCTTGATTTTTTTTTGTCTTCACACAATCCGGGGGAAAAGTAGGGGAAAACCTTCTCAGTAAATTTGTCTTTGAATGTGTGGATCTTTGTAGAATCTGCAGCATTAATGAAAACTACTTTTCCCTTCTCATAGTCCAGCTCGACTGTAATCCTGTTGGGCTTCGCCTTCATTGGGAGCTTGGAGCGAGGTGTGGTCTGTGCCCACAGTGAGTCTCCATTGCTCAAGCCAATTACCCAGAAACCCTCAGCAGGGCTGAGGAAGATGGTATTCTTTCTTTGGATGGAGTCTAGAGCCACTCCGATGTACCAGTCTTTGCCTTGGCCCACATCTAGAGTCCAGCTGTGCTTTCCAGATGTAAAACCAGTGGCTCCCAGCACAGAAACACGGTTGATGAGGCGTTCGGGATTGTTGGGTAGGAGCTTCTTGCTGCTGTATTGCACACAGGATAGTTCTTCAGAGAACTCTAGGTTGGACTGGGCAGTGTTTGGATCCAAAACAACAGGAACTGGAAACCGTAAAATTCAGTTAGTTGAAAATATGATAGAATTTAGAGTAAACTTGAATTTTTTCTTTAACCCACCACATCTGACACTGTCTTCCACCTTCTTCCAAATGTGAAAACTAAGTGATCCCAGATGCTTTGCAGAGTTTATCAGGATATCTCTGATGACCTCTGGCTCTCCAATGCTGCACTGGAGCCTGAAACATGTTAAAATTGTTACAGCATTCTCTCATGGAAAGGGTTGATGCTGATTTTGGTAGATAGTGGGTTATGCTTACATTTTCTTTGTCTTCTTGTAGTCCTTAAGTTGAAGAGAGAATGTGAAAGAGAGTACATTAAGGACATGCTGCATTACAAAATCACATATGCAGTACAGCTGTATTATCGGAAATTATTGACTGAAAGGTAACAAACATGTACAATAATTCAAAACTACACATACTGTATATGTACAAACGATAAATTGCGCTATGATGGCAGGTGTCATCAACCTCCTAACCCTAAATTTAAGACATACACAGTGAAAACTGCGACAGATGCATCGACAGGAAACTCAGATACAGACAATGAGACAGGAGGTGCTGCCATATGGTGATACACTGCATTACAACAGCAACTATTACAACTAGAAACAGAGAGGAACGATTCTGAATAATTCTGAACAATTGAACTTGTCTGGAAAACTTTATGCTATGCTTGATACTAATGATCATAATAATTAGATGACAGTTTGCTGAAATTTAACTCTGTAGCGCCACCATTAGGCCAAACTTCAGTGTGTCCAATACTGTTTATGATCGAACAGCCTTCTAAACTATAACATTCACATCAGTTTGATTTATACAGTTTTGTATCAATTGGGAACATGCAAAACATAATACAACGAACCACCTAATTTGCTCAGATTGTACTGTGGATTAATATAGTGGCCAGCATCCATTCATCCATTTTCCACCCACCAGGCAAGCATTTTGACAGGATGGGAAAGTAGATTGGCAACTTTACTCTTATGCCAAATCTTCCACACCACTCTCCCCTCACTCATAAACAAGATTCCAAGATGCTTAAATTCCTATACTTGAAGCAGTAACTCTTCCATACCCTTCAAAGTCCTCCACAAACCTCTAGACTACTTAAGCAAACTCCCACCGACCCTCCAATATGTTCAGGAGGACAAAAAGTTAATCTAGTGCTAAATTGCCTGAAACTCCATTGTTCCCCCTGAATCTGAGGATCAACTGATGTGCCTTCCCAGGGAGGCTGAGAAGTCTGATTTCTTCGAAGCTGGAAAACACTTTTGATTGACCTTCTTGAAAAGGTCAATCAAAACCCCAGTTGGCCAATCCAGAGGCACTGTACTCAACTTCCTTGCAATGCTACGAAGACATGTCAGCCACCGCAGAGTCACAATATCCAGAGCTTTGAATTCATCCTCGGTGGCCCTACCACCCAAGAGTTATTTAACTACCTCAGTGACGGTGTTATATTAGGAGTGTGGCTGCTAAGTGATAGGTGGATGTGTGCACAGCTGTAGCCAAAAACTGTGGTTTTAAATGGACACGATTTAGACTCTAAACAAAAAGCTTCAAAAGGTGACTTCATGATAAATGCATTATGCCATGGTTAATCTTTTGTATGCAGCCTTTTCCCTTAAACAAAATACAATAACAGGAAAAAGTTACTGTCGGGACTGTGCACAGCGAAGCTTCATAGAAATGTTTATTTGCCATATATAACATCCGATGTTTCTCTACTACTACTGTGTTGTTTTTCATATTTAATGTGTTGTTGTTGTTGTTTTAATTAAATAATTTTTACTTGACTGTTTTTATGACAAATAATCTAGAAGTTATTATAAATAAATGCAGTCTGTAAATAATGACAGTAAATGTACCTGTAAAAGCTGTATATCCTGTGCTTTGAGGGCTTTTTCAATATCACTGATGGTGGAGGAGAGTGTGTTGATCTGGTCGCTGATGTTTTCCAGCTTCTTACGCATGATTTGAGTTTTGGTTTCCTCCTCCAGTTTGAGCGCCTTCAGCCTTGTGTTTTCCTCGTCCTGAAGCAACTGGTGGAGCTTCTTAAACTCCTCCTTGATTGCTGTCTCGTTTTCATATGCTTGCGTCTGCAAGTTCAGGAATGTGGGTTTTTTTAATGCCAGTAAAGAGAAAGAATGGTTGTCACGCAGAGGGATTTTTCAATCTAAGCTGGAGGCAAAATAAAGTTGCATGCTTGGAGTCGTTGTCAAAGTGCTAGAGGCACTGGAAATGTTTTTTACCTTGATATAGGTTTTAGTTTCCTCCCATTTCTCCTTTGTATTCTTCAGTATTTCGAGTTTATTCTGTAAAGACTCAAGGCTGGCTGATATTTCTGCCTGAAATTCAAGAAGAAGTTAAACATTCAGAGCTCAAACAAACAGCTGATTAGTCTTGTTCATCAGTTCCGGCCTCCTAAGATTCTTTCTATTAAAATTTAACAAATAGACAATATAACTGACTTTCTTCTACTGTGTTGTGGTGGAAGTATTTCTATTTTCACAAACCTTTTTCTGTTCGGCTGCTTCTTCTACTGGGCTGCATTCGTGGACTTTATGCTCTTTTGAAAGTTGGCAGACAAGACAGATGAGCTCTCCGTCGTTGTGACAAAAAATCTTCAACATCTCGTTGTGTTGACAACATTTGTTTTGACTGCTGGTCATTATAAGCACTTTGTGTTCCTTTGCGACATTGTGCAGTGCCAGATTAATAGGAGGTCTCTTGGTGTCAGACACGATGCCACAGACGGGACACTCTCGCAATCCTTTCCACTCCCAGTATTTAAACAGGCAAACTCTGCAAATGTTGTGGCCACATTTTAAAAGAACTGGAAGGCAATAAATGTCCGTGCATTGAGGGCAAGTTATGTCTTCTTCAGGAACCGTCGTTTTCGCAGCCATCAGGTTGAAGGGTTTCTATCGAGTGAGTTTACAAGAAAACTTCCTTTAAATTTCAAGGCATTGTGACTGTAGGCGGTTTCAGTAAAAGATGGCCAACTGGTATTTCTGGTTAATCGTGCAAGTCATCCAGAATTCCCTGAAGCTGTGGTAGTGGGTCAGAAAAATTATTTTGTTGCCAAATTACCAAACAAAAATACAAAAATACAGTCACCTTCAAGAGTGTTTTTATTTACCATCATGTTAAACACAAGAAGGACATTTGACTAAATGCATAAACTTACTAACAATGCATCGTAGTCAAACTCTTACAGTCAGTTTCTCAGACATGGATTAACCCTCATCCGAGACAGAAAGAAAGTTTTAGTGAAGGTCTCCATGATCCAGGCTCAATCCATGTCTGGACGGATGAGACATTATCGAATAAATCATGTTTATATCAACATGACGTCTAGAAAAACATAACAAATCTACATGTATTTAAATGTTGTGGTATTACTGCATTAATCCGCAAAGGCAAAAACAGAGGTAGTTTAAATTGTTAAAAGATGAGTGGCGGCTGTACTGTCAGTAAAGTTGTTTTTTTTATACTACAGACAAAACAACAAGAATAACCGGCAGATAATATATGTGCATTACAGCGAGTGAGCTACAGGTAAACAGTGAATCAGCATTATTTTGAATGCAGAGAGCTCAAATAAGATTCAGATGCCATTTAAAAGCAAGGTCAAATGGTGCTCTTATAATCAGAGATATAAGTGCTTGTTCAGAAACACTTGTGTAAATGTGTTGCTCTCACTTTTCTCTATCTCCAATGTGCACTTAAAGTATTTCAAAAGGCTCCTGTCATTTGTCAACACAAAATCAGATCTTTATCTCCTTATCACTATACCGTTGAATTTATCAGTGTGTCCCTTTAACGGCCACGGGAGTACTTTAAAGCTATCTACAAGCACAATCTCAACAGGAACTTTAGTGAAAGGAGATTTAGTTTTTGAGAAAAAGTGACTTTACGCGAGAAACCTCAGTCTATGACGGCTCTTTCCATAGCGTTCCTAAGAAATTATTTATAGGGGATACGAATAATAAAAGCCACTAAATAAGAAATAAAGAAAGAAAGAAATACTTATGCAGTCACATGGGTGCATATTATGAAGTATTTAAACTTTTTTTTCAGCATCGTAAATAAAATAAAAAAAACATGCAACCCCTCACTGACATGATATCTCAGTTAAAGTGGCTTCGCTAAAATACCTTTCCAAGTAAATATTCTAAATATACAGAGATTTCACCATTTCACAAATACAATACATTAAAATACACTGAACGCATTTGCCCCCAAATAACTGTGTGTAAGTGTGTGATTGGTCAAAGATCCTTTCCCCGTAGGGTTTTCTTCTCAAAACGTTTTGAACAGGTGAAAACAGGTGTGCACACGGGTGTCCACTGTTCATAGACATAAACTATACCTTTATTGGCTGCTATTTCCAAGCACAATGTGCGCTGCTTGCTACACAACAACATTCAGCATTTCGTATTTACTGCTGTTTACACTTAGCTAGATTAATGTGATGGTGTTGGGTTTAGTATGTTGCTCTGTTTTTGTTTGTTTTTT
Organism: Pundamilia nyererei; assembly: GCF_000239375.1. Lineage (NCBI taxonomy): Eukaryota > Metazoa > Chordata > Actinopteri > Cichliformes > Cichlidae > Pundamilia > Pundamilia nyererei. The sequence continues at coordinate 4,037,401 of NW_005187436.1, read as the reverse complement.
TGCTTATTTTCTCTTCTTTCTCTTTTTAAGTGCCCTCTCTCACTGTCCCTCTTCCCTTCCGTTTTTCTTTTCCTTCATCTTTCTTTCTCCGTTTCCTATCCCTCAGTCATGTCTGTCCCGTCTGTAACAACTGAAAATATAATAAAATAAATAATAACAACAAAGGTCGATCAAATGGACCAATACGGCAAGGCCATGATGATCCATTTGGCAAAGTAAATCCATTGGGTATCCTTGTTGGTCTTCAGGCAACAATTCTGACGGCTAAAGAACCAAATGGGACAGGCAAAGAAGAAAAAAAACCGTTTTGAATTAATGAATGTGAAACATTCCCAGCAATGAAAGGAAAAAGGAAACTGGCTGGCTCCTGGATTTCTGTGAATAAGGACAGAAGAAAACAGCTGCATGTACCTGTTTTGTAAAGACATACTAGTTTTTGAATGGTTAAGAGATTTTAGTTCGTTTCAGGACTTACAAAACACGTCAAATAAATCAAACTTTTAAAAGAAATTAACATGAGAATAGTATGTACACAGGTTTCAGTAATAAATATGGCTCAACTGTTGTGCTGTAAAAAGTCAGCATTGAATCTTTGAATCTGAACAAAAAGTCACGACACTAAGTCTGGGGAGATGTAATTTCGTCTCACTTTGTACTAAGCAATTCCAGTGTATAAAATAACAATCACACTATGCTGTAAATGTTCTTTTGACGGTCCGTCTCCTGTTTAAATGCTGCAACAAACGGCCAGTCATCAGAGACCATGCAGGCTCTTCAGCTTATCTCGAATTGCAACACTTCCATCGGTTATACCTCCTTTGTCAGCTTCAGACTGTTGTCTAAGAAAGATGGATGCCTTGATCGTGTCTTCTGAGCAACATGCTTCGACATTCTGGATTCAGTTCAGCATCCTCTGCTCAGAGCAATGAAACACTCCTCAGCACCTCCTAAGGCTACCTGCGTCTCTCAGATCAGTCAGGAGCCTGTGAGGCACCATGCCGTGTCTGCAGATCCAACGCTCAAACGCAGCCTCGCAATCACACAAATCCCGGCTTCATGGAGGACTTGAAGCATTTAGGACAACCTTTTGTCCCATTTGTCTGGAGACACCTGAAAGACAAAGAAATATGGGAAATACACTTTTTAAACTACATCTAGATTTGGTTATGAGAACAATTTATAGGTGAAGAAAATCCGAATCACAATCGGCACTTTGTTGTTTCTGCAAAGTCGTGATGCATGCCCAATCGAGCAGGATCAGTGGCAAAACATTTCATCATTCGTCCAAGTGCCTCGTTTTTCTCCCACTGAAAACTCTGCATTTCTCCAATGTAATGTAACTAATACCAGGCGAGATTTGAACAGACACCCACTTGAGATGGAAAATGTGGGAACAGGGTAAGGCCTGCAGCTTTTGGTCCCTGTCCCCGATGGACTCTCCACACATGCCGCAGTAGAGCTCCAGCTCCTCGACACACTGGAGGAACTTCACCACCTGCTCTCTGACCTCATTCAGCTGCCCCCTGCTCCGGTAAATCCCTTCACTCAAGCAGTGAACCTTCAGTGTGCACAGCTTGTATAAGAGAAAGAATCACAATGTCATTGCTTTAAAGTTTAAAAGCATGAGAAACTAGTGCTTAAAATCTTCAGGTGTCTTGTTTTGTTTAACCAACAGTCATCTTTACAACTACGACTGAAAGAAAACAAATCTAGAATGAGAAATGGCTAAACTATCCCTGCAGCTCTTTTCCTGTTCAGTTACCTTGTTTCCCATTCCATCCGCCAATTCCTGTGCTCGCTGCAAAGAATCAAGAGCCTGGAACATGAACAGGAACAGGAACACTTTATAAATACCAGATAATTATTTTGAGTACAAATAAAACATTGTGTCCCTTTACTGTCAGAATTTATATTTGTGTAAACTGTAGGGCACCTTGTCAAATTCTTTCTGCAGAAGCCAGCACTTTGCCACTCCCAGATGGACGTGTGCTTGCCCAAGACGGTTTCCTATCTCAGTCATAATACCCAGCGCAGACTCATAACGAGGGAATGCTTTCTGAACATATGAAGAGAAAAAAACCAAAAAGGTAAATGCACAGACTAGTTGTAGATGACCAGTTTTGAAATTTTACATTAATGTGAATGCAATATTAGTACTGTACATCAACATCATGTCTGCAGCGATGAATGTCTGCAAAGTTTAGCAAGCACAGAGCCTGAAGAGGCCGGTCACCATGCTGCAGGGCAATCTTCATGGACTCCTTTTGAAGCAAAAGACAGATTAGTTATTGGTACAAAGTAAAGAGCAGACATTAGAAGAGTCCTACCTCCATCATGTTACACCAACATCCTGAACTAAATTGAAACTCTAAGCTGCATCCTCTCAACTGCAGTTACACAGATTTATTTGTATCGCAGTGTGCATTTAAAGAGAGATGCGATAGAATGAATATGAGCCGTTGTCCGTGGTATCCTGAGTATGTCCGGATGCATAAACTGTTGGGTTAAATGTGATAAATCTGAAATGCATCCTGCTGTCTTGTTACTATACTTCTACACTCAGAGGCAATGAAATCGAGTTATCTTTCACCCCCCCAGTACATAATTAGAACAGAGCAAAGACTAAATCCACCCTCTTCATTAACACTTTAAACCGCGCCTCTCTGAGCATATTTTTGTCAGGGTCTAAGGCCTCGTACAAAAGAACAACTGCCACTTGCACCTGTCGGCAGCGCAGCATCTACTGTCTCTGCAGCTCCAACTTCAGAGCAATCAAAGGCACGGGGGTTGGGTCAGCAAGATGGCGAGGAAGGCTCTGAGTTATGTAAGTTTGTCTCTGAGGACAGTAATGATGTGTTATAAAACAATACCTCACAGCACTCCATGGCATCTGGCAGGCGCTCCAGTTTCCTGTAGGCTACAGACATGTGGTACTGGCTCATGGCTCGATACTTGAGGCTCCAGCCTTTGCCGTAGTCATTGACAAGCTCGGCCGCTTTGCAGGGGAAGAACAGGGCTTTCTCAAAGTCCTGTAGGCACATGTGAATGACCACTTAGGTGACACCAGAAAAGGGCGCCACATCTTTTTAGATACTACTAGCATTAGCATTTTGGTTTTTAATCTTCTTAACAAGAGCACTCAGACAATATTAAATCGCGTTGCGATGCAGGATGTAATATTTTTTTGTGTCATAAAATAACGTGACACATGAGTGCATTCTTCAAGCAGAACTTCATCACTATCCCATTGAAACCAATCCTCTCTGGGAAGCCAGAGGATTACATATACAAATCTCAGATGTCAAGGGTACTACAAAAAAGAAAAAAAACACACACCAGCCGGCCAACTCACTCAGCTCTTGTTTTACAATGCCCAGCACTACACAGACTAAGCATTGATGATGTTGGCTCAGATGTTCTGCAGTGTTGTCATACTCTGTGAATACGCTGGCAAAATCATTGATTGTGGAATCACACGTGCAGTCCAGTGAATGTTTTACTCAAATAACACAGCGGAGACGTTTGGAACAGCCAAAGTATGTACGATTTTTACATTTATTTATCGGTAATCGCTCATTTTTATTGAAACTGAGCAAAATGTAATGATGGGAAAACAAGAATCGCTTGTCAGAAAAACAGCTTTTTGAGTACCTTAAGCTGGACGTAGATATTTCCCAGACTGCAGCAGACTCTGCACTCCAGCATCTTGTCGTCGTTGTTGTGTGCATAGCGCAGGGCTTTCTCGTAGCTCTCCAGGGCCTTCTGGAAGACACTGAGACCCAGGAAGGCATTGCCCATGCTAAGACATACCTGGCCATTGAGTTGCAGGCTGACAGTGGTGCCCTGCATGTTTAAGCAGGTCTTACAGTATGAGACTGTTTTCTGGAAGTCGCACAGCTTCTCGTTGCTGCGTGCCAAGTTCAGGTAGCCCTCCGTCAGGTAGTCTGGGTCCTCCATTTCTCTGGCTGTGTCAATTTGTTCAAGGGCATACTGCAGATAGAGTAAGAGGATAAATGTTGCAGGGAACAGGCATAGTCTTCAACTTCACGCAGATTCAAAGACTTTTTAATTCGTTAAATTCATTCAGACATAAGACCCCTACTTTTTTACAGTTCTCATTAAAGCCGAGTTAGTGAGAGCGGGCGCTGCTTCAGGAAGGATGATTATGTCAACAAGACACCCCACACTCATACTTAGGTTGCAGAGCACTTATTTACTCCGCATCATGTGGAAGCCACAAATTAACCCATGCTTCTCAAGTTCACTGTGGTTGGAAGAAGGTAACCTTTGACCTCTTCTCATGAAATAATCAATGACACATTGCGGAAATGTTACAATGCTACAACTGTGTAAACGGTGGCACTTCACAGCCGACATGATGACATTTAAAATTATGAGATATTCAGTGACATTTAGTAACTGGAACAGGAACTGCACACACACGCCTACTGCTGTTTGCATTAAGAAAAATGTAATCGCACAGTATGCAAAATGTGAATAATGTCTTAACATTAGTAATATAAATAAAGCGTGGCTGTTTAGTCCTGGAATATGAGTCATACAAGTATGAGCTACGGTTATTGAGGTAGATTTTTTTACTCCTTTACAGAAATGCTAGATATACTATACCATTATACGTGGCTCGCTGTGGTTTTGATAGCCTACCTTTAGCATGTCTTTGTACTTTCCCATTTCTGAGTGAGCTGTGATCAGGCACCCCAGCACTCGAAACTTTCCTCCGGGATCTGAGGTCTTTTCCAACACTTTTGTCCACACATGCAGAGCTTTGTCTGTCTGATTGGACTGATACAACTTTAGACCCTTCTCTATCTGCTGCTTGGTTTGGTCCTGGCCCATCTCTGGTGCAAGGTGCCTCATAAAAATATTCATTCGTTTAGGCCATGCAATTTCAGTGAGGCAGCAAGAAAATAGATCCTTGCCATGAACAGTACAACTCCAAAGAAGATCCCCTGAAGATGATCCCTCTGAGAGGTTTGTGCCAGAAGGCCCACAGGATCCCGCTCTATCAGCTCCGGCTGTGCTGAGATGGAAAGGAAACTGGATCCACCAAAATGAGAAGGCGACACACCAAGACCATTATTACCAAACGGTTTACGGAGAGCTGAAGGGCCAAGCAAATATCCTCCCCATTTAACCGAGCCACGTTTCCCCTTCACCATTAAGCATTTGCAAAATTCTCTCTCAGATTTCCTTTCGAAACACGTCAAAGAAAAATGTTTCCCAAGCAGTGTGATAGCAGTGGTATCCCAGAATATCTAGTCCCTCCACACCCACCGAAAGGAATTCTCAGCACCCCGGTGTCCAACCCGCCCCCCTCCGCCTTCCTCCTACTGCTGGCGCTACAGCAGATGGCCCTGTCACTCTAGACCATGTGTCCCTTCAGGAATTATGTTCTGCCCTCAGCAAACCGTCCCAAGGTCACTACAGCTCCTAGCAATCTACCTTTACACTAAACATTACTCAAGGACTAACTACACGAGTGACATCACAAACTTCTGTAGACTTAAAAGCACTCATCCGCAAAAACATCCGACCAGATCCTCACATGGGCGGCGGTGAACTGTGACACTGTTTCGCGAGCAGCTTATATCCAGACATTCAAACTGCGCCCGTCTTACTGGTGCTCTTAGCTTCAATTCCTATTGCGAGTCCTTATGGAGACTCATATGTGGCCCCAGAAACCCCCACCCCTCATCAACTGATGCTTAGAATAGTTCACAAAGTCTGACATGTTACTGGGCTTGGGTTTCAGCTGCATAGCCTCCTGCAAAACATCAATGGGATCAAAGTTTTGGCGTCTGTGTGGTTGCTTTCTCTCCTTCGATGCCCCTTTTATCTCACAAGGACATAAACAGATAAATGTTAATTAAGTACTTTTTTTTTTCAGGAAAAGTTTTCCAGACCTACACAGGCACAATTTTTAAGTGCATCACTGTATCTAAACACAGGATCAATGGTAGCATTGTTAATTCATTAAAGGTTATAAATATCAAAACAACCACTCAAAGCTTGTAGCTACAGCAATATATTTAACATTTCAGATAATGGTTAACTTGAACATGTATGGTGTACATCAAAAAATACAATCTTGAGACAAGAAAATCTGAAAAGTTAAAAAACACCCTTTGTTATCATGTCTGCACACACCAACTTAAAGTGCCCGTACTATGTTTTCATGTTTCCATTAACCTTCAGTCTGACACATTTAGTGCATGTAAACCTACCTTCTGTTCTGTGACTTATCTTATGTAACACATAAGCATAATACCTGCCCGATGGTTAGTTTAATTTAAAAAAGGTGCCTGTATTACATCCACAATCCACCATAATTTCCTGGGAATCACAAAAAACTTTCCTGGTACAATACTACAACAATGGTTATCATAATGCAAGTATCCTCTGCAATACTTCACATCTGTGGAACTGTAGAAAAAATAATCCTAGAAAGGCATTAAAAAGTATGAGTTATGTATTTAAGCACTGTGGTGTCAATAATAATACATGTATTATTCTTATTTTTATTATTACTGGCACATTGTGCTTCAAGCCTTCATTCCAGATTCAGTGGTGATTCAAACAAAATTCAGTCAAAAAACAAGAAACAAATGGACACAAAAATGAAAAGAATTAAGATTTATAATCTTTTTATAAACCTATAGTTATTAAAATCATTACGGTAAGATTTACATTTTAATGCCAATTCATTTTATTTAGCTCCCCGTGAGTTTCTTACCTATGATATATACTGTGTTATTAATATTTTGTCCCACCTTGTCATGTTCAAACTAAAACAGCTGTTGTTTTGTTTTGCTTCTTTTTAAAATAGCAAATTCCCAATCAATATTTTCTCTTCACGGCTAAAATCTTGCTAACAGCAACACTGTGTGACGAAATGTGATGACCATTCACATACGTTGGAGCTATTGTTTAATATTTATATTTACAGATAAAAATAGTCATTCAGAAAAAGTCAGATGCTGCAATATATTTTGAATATAGCTTAAGCTTTCCATAACCATTGTGGGTTATGGACATTGGGCAACTTTGCTTTGCTTTGATCATTCTAACAAACCAATCAGAGCAAAGTGTTTTTCTCCAGAGTGGGCTTTAAACAGACAGGGCAATAGTTATTGGAATGAAAAGGCCGTGTACACACTCAACATTAAAGTATGTAAACTTACTCTAGTAGACTCTGAAAACAAGTATAACATGAGCACTTTAAAAACATCTTATGATATCTGACCTACAATATCATGACACACTTACAATATAGTGACAGATGCCTTGTGTTCATTAATATTTTTACACTGAAGCTGTTCATGCGTGTCAGTAAATGAGGAGTGCACAGAAAACAATAGATTAGTTCATCACTTTTCACAGCATCACCACAAATTAGATTCTCGGCTAAGGAGCCGACAATGAGACACGTTGTAGTACAAGCGACACACCGCTGAACTGTTGTTGTGGGGCCGGTGGTGGAGTCTGAATGGAATAAGTGACACAGCTGAGTAGATACAACTCGTGGACAAATTTCTTCACAGGACGTCTCCATGAGTGAAGTCTTGGTCAGTCAACCAACAGTCTTCCCTGATTCTCTGTGGCTGGTGTGTTGACCACAGTGTGAACATACCGCGGAGAGGTTAGGCCAAAACAAACTGCCAGTTTGTGAGGAGGATCTTAATACCTCTGATTACGGAGACGACAGACGTCGCCGGGTTAAACTTTAAAGTATTTGCGTCTCCTTTCTTACATTTGTCTCTGAAGACGTAAATACAGCCATTACAACTGGCCACCTTCCACAGTGACGGGACACAGCTCCACACTTCGGGGAAGCGCAGGCGTGTGAAGCTCTCGAGCAGTGGGTTGTAACACACCAGTGAGTCTCCTTCTCCTACGATAAAAATCACGTCCATGTGGACTGCTGCGTGCATGCAGCCGGCGAACGGCAGCATGTAAGGTTTGATCTGGCACTTTTGGGAGGAGGTGTCGAAGCACTGAATGAGGCGAGAAGGCTTTGTGAAAAAATCCATGTCGTTCTCCTCCCCTCCCAGCAGGTAGATGGTGCCTCCCAGGTTGACGCCAGCAGCCCCCGACACTGCGGTGTCCAGCTGGTTGGTCTCTGTCCACATGTTGTCCTTCACTGTGTAGTAGATGACGGCATTAGAGAGCGTGTCCTGCAGCGTTTTACCTCCCAGTGAGTAGATGGCATCCTCAGTGGAGACGGACACCATAGTGTGGTGGAGGCGGTCTCTGGGAAGTGGTGCGCAACGCTCCCAGTCCATCGTGTGCATGTTGCACTTCCACATGCGCCGCGGGATAGAACCCCCCACCACATATAGGTCCCCTCCATGTTTGCAGGCTGCGGTGATCTGATGACATAAACTGTTCTGGCCGCTCACACTGATCGCATCATCCTCATCGCAGTGCAGTGACACGGCCAGAGAGTGAGTTCTCGTCTCCTCCTTGCCAATCAGGTAAATATGGACATTCTCACCAATTTCCTGAAGACGAGGAAAAGGAAACATCAGCAATGTAAATGTTTTTTAAAAATATTTTACAGCTCCATATGAGAGAAAATTACCTTAAGATTTTCTTGAAGGATGCAAGAAAACTCCTCTCTCTCAACTTTATTGTGATTTATCCATGACTCGATGGCCACTGTTGGATTCTGAGAACTTGGAACGCCATCTGAACACAAACACAAGGCATGTTTGAAACTAGATCAGAAGATGTGTTTTTTTTTCCTGTTAAAGGATCATAAAAACGTTTTCTCTGTTAAGATTGTAAAAATTTAAAAAGGCCTTTTTTTGAAGAATATCTAGATTTAGCATTGTTTTGTTGTTGTTGTTTTCAGATTAGTTCAGGCACAGTGTTCATTATTCACACATCCTACTTTCAGGATTTAAATAAATATTAATGCATCAATTGTTGAACTCAAAGCCAATAATAATACCCTTGTTTAAAATAATAATTAGCCTTTGTCAGCAGCAGATGTCCACATTTTTATTTGATTTATTCATTTATTTTTTAATCATACATGCATCCTTTTTTTTTGCAATGCAACATTAAAATCCTAAATGTATTTTAATAAATATGTAAAAACAATTGCTAGTCTGGTGACAGAGAAGCAAAATGTTATACCTTTGATGATATCTAGTAGTAGACAGAGGGGCAGATTTAGAAACTCTTCAGTCTGCTGCAGCTGGGCCAGGTGGATTTTAGCACAGTGCTTCGCTGCAGTATACAGCTCCTGATCACTGTGTCTGTCTGCAAGCCACATCACCTAGATGAAAAAGGAATTACTTGTATTGCAGCACCATTGCCAAGAAGCAAGGACTATGAGAACAGGTGTTACAAAAACAATAATTCACCTGCAAGCAGTTCTTGACCTCCACTGTTCGGGAGAGGAAGCGCGAGCATTCTTCAAACAGAGCAGTCAGCTGGTACATGTCCGCCATCTCATAGGTGTCCTGCAGCTCCTCCACCCTCAGTTTAATGGTACCATGGTAGATGTAGTCAATCAGCAGCTGGAAGACGGTAGCGCTGACATCCTTAAGCTCGATAATGCGGTTGTGCGACTCTTTGAGATTGGAGGTGAACATGGAGCGGAAAAAGCTGCTCTGCGCAGAGAGCACCAGGCGGTGCAGGTGAAACTCTTTGCCGTCAACGGTGATGGTGACATCAGCAAACAAGCCGTCCTCCAGGCAGAGATCCATAATACTCTTCACCACTCGGCTCGAGTGGGAGCGGTCCGTGAATGTGTACCCCAGGAAGTAGTTTTCCTCGCCCACAGATCCCCCAACACTGAGGCCACCCTCCTCACTGGACTCCATCTTTTCTGCTCGCCTGTGAAAAAGTAACAAACACTGATTGACATGTTTATACTCAGATGTCAGTATATTTTCAGCATATCTAGTTAATAATAACATGCCAATTTTCCAATAAAACCTGTCTCCAATGAGATGATATGGTTCAAATTTCAGTGAATGTAACTAACTAGCCTATAAGTATATGTGAATAGGCAATGAGTCACTTTTGGAGTATAAACTAAAAACAGATGATAAAGAAAACTCTCGAACTCTTTAAAATTAATGACTATTTGAATTATTATAACAACATAAATGTAAACCATTCTAACACGGTTAAGTATGTAACTCTGAATAGCTGTCCTATACATCCTTATAACTTAAAACAGAAAGTCTTTCAGAGCGTTTACACATAACCTTGCCATTTATTTTAAGTTGCTGCCACATGCTTTGTAAATTTTATTCGTTGGCCGATTAAGTGTCATTCACAAATGTTTCTAAATTGTCGCCAACATCAGGAATTTAGCGAGTTAATTCACAAATAAACAACTCAGTGAGTGCAGATACCATGCTAGCTGCTCAAAAACTCTGTCAAGATGCCATTAAATGTAACGATAAAACCCTGCATTTACATTATATTTACTACGTTAATCGTGTTAGCTGTGCTGCGTTCACGGATAGGATTAGCTAGCATTAGCACTAAAGCAGTTAGCAGACTACAATCCTCTGGAGCACAAATTCCACCGTAAAATTATGTCGACTGTGTTATTACTAGGGCTGTGAATGAGGCAAAAAATAAAAATAAAAACGCAAGGCTTTAAATGTGAGTAACAAACAAATACGGTTACCTTTATCTCCACTACTCTATCATTCAGAAGGAGCTACACTGTTCACCGGAAGTAAATAAACTTTTTCAGCACGCAATTATGACACATTCACCGGCACCAATGGGTGCTACTGCATCCCTGTGGTTAAGCTGTGTTACTGCGGTTTCTTCAACTTGCAGTCAGTCAAGTGTGTGCCACAGCCCCCTGCTGGGCCCTAAGGATACTACACGTGGGGCGCGACAACTCACTTAACATACAAAAAATTAAAACCAAAAAAATACAAAAAAATCATTCTAATTAAATGTTTACGTCAAAACGAATCCCCAAAGCCACATGGTTTACACACCTGTTTATCTATCTAATCTGCCAATCACATACAGCAACTCATGCCATGCACTCTAGCATGTCGACGTACTCTCTCTCTCTCGCTCTCTCTCACAGCTATGATACTTAGGATGGTATGTACATCTGTGTGTTGTCTTGGTATGGGTGGCATGCTTCTTGAATAATATTTTCGGAGTTTGCCAGTTTCGTCTTGCCTTTTATGTTCTTCTTCTTCCTCCTTCCTTTAGGGGTCATCGCAGCAGATCTGCCTCCATCTCAGCCCATCCCTAGCATCCTGTCACACCAACCATCTGCATGCCCTCACTACATCCATGAATCTTCTCTGTGGTCTTTATCTTTTCCTCCTGCCATATTCAACATCCTTTGTGCAATATATAGACTATCCCTCATCCGCATGCATTCAAACCATCTCAGCCTTGCTGACCACCAGTATTGAAACTCAACTACCTTAACTGCCTTTTCTCTTTGCAGCTTCATTGGAACAGGAGTCTCCCTGTCATTCACATACGTGTATTCTGTGTTGCTTATACTGACAGCAACATTTGATCATGCATAATTTAAAAAAAATAGCAAGGGACACGTGTTCCATCGAGCTGCACTTATTAACAAAGAGGGTTAGCTCTGACAACTTGAATGCATGTCAGCCATGCAGTGAATTCTTGCATAAAAGATTGTGAATCAGTGCAGGAATTCTGCTTACATGTGCAGAGCTGGCTGACTCACTGACAGGGAGTCCTGGTAGAGATAAGAAGTTTACACAAAAACACTAAAGTTTAGGAAGGAAAAAAATATGGACTCACCATTTTTCTTTCCTTGAATTATTTATGTTGAGAGTTGCCTCACCTTGAATCCACTTTACCTAATTTCATGTATTTATATTTTTTCTTGTTTTACATGAATATACTGTGCATTCACGTGCTTCCTATGTTTTATGTTCATGCTGGAAATCTGCTCAATAAAAGGACAACAGAATTAGTTGCCTCTCTGAGCTCTGCTCGCTGAAAGCTTTCCATCCGTTTCTGTCTGCTCGGCATCACTGCCAACTGGCTTTTGGTCTCTTTTTCCAAGGTGGAAAAATGCACGGTATTCAGTCTAAGCTGCGCCTGCCTGAAGTCACAAAAGAGTACTAGGAAGAGTAGAGGTGAGGAGATGAGGTGAGGAGTGTATTATCTGCCGATAACAATCAGAAGAAGAATGACCGCGAGCTCCCAACTGAAAATCTTCCTCCAGGTCCTTTTGTGGCTTTGCTTTGAGCAGGTGTTGCAGGGTGAGTAACAGAAGGTCCGCTGGCATGGCTGCGAAGAAAAGAGAGAAATTTGAATGTTGTCACTGAATACTGCGTGCAGTTGTGCAGTATGTATCAAAATGGATGAACAGATGTTTATTTGAACCCTGACAGTTTGTCACCACTGACTAATTTGATTACAGTGCAGCTAAACTTCAGTGTTTTCCTGTTTAGATGTGGCTGAAGGCTTAAGTCCAGCTCCTCAGAACACGGACCCACTAGTTTCCAATGCAAACCTGATCTATGAGGTACTTTTCTTTGCTTTACTTAAGGCTACACTTAGGCAAGCTAAATATTACAAATAACTGATGAACATTTGTCCCCCCCCCTACTCGTGCAGCTTTTGCTGGGTGGGGTGGAGCTCGATCAGGACAACAACATCGTCCTGCTCGATGAGGAGATGGCGTCGATGAGGCAGGGGCGAGCTTTTCTGTCTCTGATCAATGACAATGTTCCCAGAAGTCTGAGCTCCATGGAGCAGATGGCAGATGCACTCGAGGGCCAGAGGAGCAGACCGATGATGGAGCGGCAGTTTGAAAATGTCGTGCTGAGCATGGTGTACACTGCGCATCAGGCTTGGCACGAGAAGAGGAAAGAGAGACAGGAAGCTTGGGGTGAAGTTCTCCTCAAGCTGGCAAACATCACGGTACACGAACTCCGAGGGAATCATCTCTTCAGATATTCTTAAAATAAAGTTGCATGCAATTAACCACTTGCCTTAAATGTTTCTGGATTTTGTATTAATAATAAATATGTAATCAAAGAATGACTCAGCCATATATGAAATGAGCATCTTTATTGTCATACAGTAAAAAAACAAAAAAAACACTGCTTTTGAACACATTTATATATATAAAGACTTTTTAAACATGCAGACAATCTCTGAACGTGGAGACTCAGTAACAATGAATAAACAGCATATGAAACACAGCTTTTTAAGACCTCGGCTGTTTTATAGTTCACTTCTTCCTCATCTGTGTTTGTTTTTGTTTAGTGCGGCCCTTCTTGGTTTTAGTCTCAGTTTCTTCCAGTGAAGCTAGCTTTTTCTTAAGCTTTGCATCCACAGCAGGACCTCTCCGGTTCCCACTGGAGTGTGGCTGACTCCTCCGCTGCCCTCTTAAAACTGAGTTCAATGGTCCTTCCTGCTGAACGTGGTGATCGCCCATCGGTGACTCGTTCTGGTCCCAGACCAGCACAGTTATACCTGGGGAGTGAGCAGGACAGCGCTTTAGTGGGAAGTAAATAAAAACTGTTAATAATGTGCAGTACTTGTCCAAGTGCTCACCCATGCCAGATCCAATTGCGTCGCCCATTGGGTTGAATTTGTTGATCTGTAAAAACAGAAGCCGCGATCTTAAAATAATTAAAGTTCTAGTTCTTTATGTTTACAATGAAATGATGCTCACAGATTTGATCCCTGAAGCAGTGGGATCGTACAGCTGACACACGAGCTCTGCTGTGTTGGAGTCAAAGATGTCAATGGTCCTCAGGTCGGCCCCGCAGAAGCGATCGTCGGGGTAACGGCCGGCCACAATTAGATCATACATAGGGTGCCATGTGGCCTACAGCACAATTAAAGCAGAAAAATCTGTTGTCACAAATTATATGAAAATGTTAACATCTCTCCAACAAATTCTTATACCCTATATCGATGGCAAACGGCTGATTTAAATGACCTCTGCCGGTTCTTGCAAGAAGAGTGGTCAAATATCCAGCCAGAATACTAGTGCAGATGTGTGTATACTTTTGACTCTGTGTAAAAATCTATAATAAACTACTTGTGCACGCAATTCTTGTTTGTTAAAGACATTAAAGGTGTATGTTGTACAATAATTCCAACGTGCAAAAAGAACAGTTTAAGCCCAAAGACAGGAACCAAACCTTGATGGGTGTGAGGTGCTGAAACTGCCTGTGCGGGTGCTGGATGATGTGCTGAGGCTTTGACCAATCAGAAGATGAGTAGACGCGGATCTCATCGTACTGATCTGTGGTGAGCAGCTTGGAGCAGTCCAAAGGGTTGAAATAGGCTGTGAGGAGTTATGAAAATCTTTGTCAAGAGGTTTTGCAGATCTTTTAGGTTTAGAACTTAAAAATCTATCAAAGAAATGAATTAAAGACAATTAGAAAACGTTTTCTTTCTTTTTTAATTTTTTTTGAAGTAGTAAGCATGAGAGGTTTTTCCATGAGGAAGTGTTACCTGAGTTGACGGCTTTCTCGTGAGGCATTTCGTACAAGAAGCTTTTCTTGTCCTTCATGTTCCTCAAGTCCCAGAGCTTTACCGTGTGGTCAACTGAGGCCGTCACCAGCAACCAGTCGCATCGGGAGTTGAACTCTGCGTGGGTCACTTTGGCTTTGTGCAATTTGTCACTGAAAATCTGAAACATTAAAACAGAGCAAATCAATTAACATTAAATTGCCACAGAGGAGATTCATGGATGTAACAAAGGAAGACTTGCACAGGAGAATGCAATCGATAGGAGTGATATGGAAGCAGATGATTGGCTTGGGCGACCCCTAAAGGGAAGGGCCGAAAGAAAAAGTGCTCTGTGTTAAATAAGAACTATAACTGATCCTTTAATTTATCAAAACCAGTGAAAGCCCTTATTAAGAAAGAGGCACACACCTTTTGGCCATCCAAACCCAGAAGTAAAAGCTGCCCCGCATTGTCTCCTGTCACGAGCATCTGTCGGCTTACAGACACGTCAACGCAGCAGTACCAAAAACTACGGAAGAAAAGAGCTACATGTAAGAATTTACAAAATAATGTTTTCCACAAATCATAGCTTTAATTGAAAATAGGATGTATTATACTACGTGACACTTCAACAAGAGATAACATTATATATGCACAATGCTCTCCGCTACCTATGTTTTCTCATTTACCTCTACTGATGTCTACCCATGCATATAGTCATGCTTTTTGAAATCTGCCATTTATTTTTTTGTATTATAGCCCTGACAAATTACATTTCATAAAATAGGAAAAGAAATATGAAACCTTTTTAATGCTATTAAAAAAATGTGGCAGCAGGATTCCTACAGACACAGTAGAGGGAAATGAAAGAACTTTCCCTTTTTCATAATGCCGAGCATCAGTCTTCTTTAGGAGTTTCTCACCAAACATTGTGGTGATCGTGGCCGCAGTCTTGAGTTCTGGACAGAACGGTGGGTGCGCGGCCCTCAAAACTCTGTGCGGTCAGTGTGCCCTCGCCAGAGGCCACATAGACTCTAGAAAGGTCTGTGGGGCAAAACTTCATCCCTCCGATAAAGTCTCCTGCTCCGTTCTACACACACAAATACAAATGTAGGTCTGTCACCAGGCAGCAGTTATGACTACAACTACCACACAAACGTTCACACCAGCACCGGCCTTAGATCATGCTTTTTATTTGTTTTTGTTTTTTAAGGTCTCTGTAAAGCACTTTGAATCACCTTGTTGTTGAATTGTGCTACATAAATAAACTTGCCTTGCCTTGATTACAAGTTCCCTTGAGAGATCTCTGAACTCTCTGTAAGAAGACTGATGCTAGACTAACCCCTAACGCTTTTTGATTTTAGTGCACAGAAGAAAAACAAGTGGACACTCCAGTCTTACTTCAGTGTTTCTGTGCTGGCAAACACTGTTAGCGTTGTCCCACTGAAATCCCGAAGTGCTGTCGTACCCCCCATAGATGAGGTGAACAGCTGAGTGGGATTTAAGTGGTTAAACTTCATGTCTGTCACTGAGTCTCCAGCCCCCATCTAACCAGAGAGCCAACAACAGTGTTTCATTAAGTACAGCTACATCGCACCGCTCTGAAATGCACCACAGCCTGAAGATGCATCTGACTTCTGTTAAAATCAGTTTGCTGAATGTCTTTTTGATCAATCGAAAGAACAAATCAAAACCATTAAACAGGAACTAACCCCTTGAATAAAGGTCTTCTTGGCAGGCGCCTCAAAGTCCCACAGATAAATGTCTCCACCCTTGGACCCCACAGCCAGAGTAGTAGGATGTGTCGGATGCCACTCAAGACAGGTGATCCTGCGGTTGAAGGGGCTGCTGCCACCGTGGAAATGATAGGATGACAGAGAGCGAACGAAAGGTTCCTGGAGACACTGGAGAGACAAAAGAGCTAGATTCACACCTGCACTGAATAAATCCAGTAAGAGGAAACGAGAGGTAACAGATGGACTATGACTTATGAACTTGTCCCTGGATTAGATTTTTTTTTTTTTTTTTAATTACTATTGGAACAGGTGTGAGTATTTTGAGCAGCATTGGGGCCAGCACCACATCAGGCTCTCTTACCTGTCTCATCTGTGAGTGCAAACTCTGGCCCAGAGTGCTCTTGTAGATATAGTGCAGTATGCTCCCGTCCCAACCTCTCTTCTGGACTCCTGCAGATTTGAGAGCAGTCGCTAGAAGACACACGAACCCATTCAAGTGTCACAAAGACAGTGCTGTCACTGGACTGACGGTGTTTTCAGAGCCTCATACCTGATTTTGACGTTTCGCCATTTGTTTTGTCTCGTAGTTTTCTGGAGAGAGTTGGACCGGAGACGCCCTCAGGTGTTTTCTTCACTTTATTCTTTGATCCAGCTGCAGCTGACTTCGTGGGCTTGCTTTTCATTTCTACCTTGTAAACACACAAAGCAACAGTTACTCGTCACAACGCGGACGATTGTGCACTTGTCTGCACTTCTAATGTTCATATTGCTGCTTACCTGTGATGTTTAGTGCTTTAGCCCTGCAGTTTAACAGCAAGAACTTCTCTGTTTGCGTAACACGACAGTACACGTGACTATGTGCTGAAAAATGTGTGTTTTGTAACTTGTGTCTGTTAAAGCTGGTGAACGGTGGGTGGCACTGTAGAGCCACCAGGAAATCTCAGTGTGCACCATGTTTGGAGTTCAAACAACTCAAACTACAAAGTGAGGTAACGGCAACGAAATGCTCACAGAAGATTGCGAAGTTATTCATTGCTCAAATAAATAAAAAATGTCACGTTATGTCAATGTCATGTTAAATTATTAAACTAAATAATTTTCATAAAATATTTAAGAATTGTGTAAAACAAAGAAAGGATTTACATTTCGCTGGCGCAGACATCAAGGACTATTTATGAAGATGAAGAATGAAAGCGGCTGAAAGACGTTTGTACATTATATTTTATATTTTTATTGCATTTGCCTACTTTTTATTTATTTATTTATTTGTTTGTTTGTTTGTTTTTTGTTTGTTTGGGGGGGGGGGGGTTAGGCTCGGAAGTGAAGGCTCGGAGGTGAAGGCGGAAACACGTGTTTGCCGTTGCCAGATCCCATTGGTTGCTTCGGGTCCGTTTTGAAAAAGTCGCTGATTTGAGGCTTTGAGGCGGAGGGAAGATTCAAAACTAGACAAACAGAAACAGTGAAACCAGCACAGGCACCACGCTACGATGACGAGACAACTGTAAGTACAAGTTTATATTATATATGTCGCTGGTAGGCTGTATTGTTTATGCGTTTTACTATGTCACGAAATGGCGAGTTTAAGGAGTTACCAACGGACGTTGACTCTCTGCTTTACTGTTAGCAGGGGGCTAATTAGCCGTCTAACAACAGGCTTTGTTAAGCCATCACATAGTCATTAATGGTTAACGCTTACAGTGTGTTTGAATTGTTAATGACTATGTATTTATTTACTTTTACAGGAAGGGTAAACCCCCCCGCAGGCATCCTCCAAAAAAACCCTCCAGCAACCAAACGGACCCAGTTGGGGTGAGTGTCCCTGAATTCTTAAAGGTCAACTTGGCAGACAGTACAAATGTGAATCTCATACATTCCACTGGGTGGAAGAGAAAACATTCCAGTGAGGGAGTGTTTGAACCTAGAGTGGAGTCATTTACTGACAGAGTGAAAATTCTTCTGGACAATTTCTCTTCAACCTGACTGTGAGCCCACAGTTTCGCTCTGTAGCCATCAGTTTTCTTCCTCAAAGGCAGATTTAGACTTTTAGCAGCAGAAAGAAGAAGCTTTTGCAATAAAAGTTTCGATTGCTATCTCTCCTCAGTTTTTTGGGCCAACCAAAATTCCCCCCTTTTTGTTCTTTAAAAAAAACCCAACAGTATAAAGACTCTGGCTGTGAATAACGAGACTCCTCAGTTTCTTAATAAAAGTATGTTTAAAAGTTTCACCAAGTGGAAATAAGCTGAAACAAATGGTAGCAAAAATCCTACTGCATCCAAGAATGTCAGAGTCTGTTTGGTGGTTGTTGTTTTTGTTTTTTTTGGGGTTTTTTTTTTTTTTTTTAATCGCTCATCAGATATTCTTGGGCAAATTAAATACCATTGCAGTAGTAACGAGCTCAAAATGTACCGTTAGAGCTTGTTTTAATGTGTGTTGTTTTGTTCTTCAGGTATATTGCCGTGTGCGACCCCTGGGAGCTGAGGATGAGGAATGCTGCATTGAGGTGATCAGCAGTACCACCATCCAGATGCACACCCCGGAGGGCTTCAAAACAAACCGCAATGGAGAATACAAAGAGGTAAGAAATCCGATAAGTTTGGAGTAGTAATTGATTAAAGGTAGTGAGATTATGTGTTTCTGTCATTGTCAGGAAAAGCTGCATAAAGACTGAAACCAACAATAAGTAAATCCAGTCATAAATATTGTTTGCATCGTTGGAAATTTCGTAGCTTACTCCTGTGTCATAAAACTCTATGACTGTTAAAGACAAATTATTCCATTTTTGTTTTTCCCTCCATTGATAGAGTGCCAGGACTGGGCCTGTTTTGCCCTGATGCCTTTCTCTGTGTAATTTTACATGAGATGTAGTGATGTTGGACAGGTGGGGGCACACTTCCCAGTTTGTTGTGACTTTTGCTATCACCTCTCATAGCTACAAATGCCTTGAAGACCACAATTTATTTATTTATTTATTTATTTTAGTTTTTTTGTTCCACACCACTAGGTGTGTCTACATATCTGTTTCCTACTATCATGTGCAGTTACCTGACTGCTTCATACTTTTGCATTCTCACAGGTCTTTCAGGTAACTGCACATGATAGTGGGAAACAGATATAGACACACCTAGTGGTGTGGAACAAAAAGCTAAAAAGAGCTGTGAGAATGCAAAAGTATGAAGCAATCAGATTGGATATTAAACAGTCTTAACCATGCTAGCTAGCTACCCAGATTGACTTATTTACCATCATGTATAAAAATCAATCCCTTCTTATTCAGTCCACATCATTTTGCTGCATCTCCATATCCCAAATATAGTCTGTTATAATTTGATGTATCAATATCTGTTAAATTGTACAATGCATTGTTTATGGAGTTACTGAACTTTTGTAGATGTGGGGAACAAAACACATCAGACCAGATTAGATGTAATCCTTCAAGAGTGGAGACTAGGCATTGAGAAGGAGATATGAATAGAACTACTCATCCTCTGTAATAAATGAGCATAGCTGAAGTGGTTTGTCTAGCCTTGTAGAAGGCTTCATTTCAGGCATATCCCCAGAAATGTTGAAGAATTTAGAAAGTACAGGAGGAAAAAATAACGCATGGTTGATTTTGGTCTTCCAGAACAAGCAAAGCATGCATACGTATATTTATTTATTTTATGTATTTATTTTTTGTAATCCCTTTTGGTTCACAGACACAGTACTCCTTCAAAAAAGTCTTTGGAGTTTCAGTATCACAGATGGAGCTCTTTGAGCATGTGGCGAAACCTCTTGTTGATGACCTCATCCGTGGAAAAAATGGTAAAAGCAAAGGCCACATCAGTAATATGCAATGATTATTTTAAAGTACAGTAACATTTTAAATTACAGTGACCTGTTTCCCCTCTTAACAGCTGCATTTTAACCTACTTTAGCCTTGAGTTCATTATTGGCAGCTGATTTCCTCTCTTTGTGTCAGGTCTGCTTTTCACATACGGGGTGACAGGAAGTGGGAAGACTTTCACCATGACAGGCTCTCCAGGCCAGGGTGGACTTCTGCCTCGCTCCCTTGACATGATTTTCAACAGTATAGGTTCTTACCAGGCCAAGAGATATGTACGAAAATGGCACATAAAAATGGTTAATTATGTTTGGCACCAGAATAACTGAGTAATTTGCTTATTTATTAATTTAATTTCCTTTTTTCTCTTTGTTCAGGTATTTAAGACTGATGAGAAAAACAGTATTGAGATTCAGACTGAAGTAGATGCTTTGTTGGAGCGCCAAAGGCGGGACAACAACTTGTCTGTTCCTAAAACACCCTCCACCAGGTAAAAGCCCAGTTTACATTTTTTTTAATTATGGGTGTGAAAAGTAAGTTCACATTACTGAGAAAGATGTGGTGGAATCTGCGGTCAGCAATCCAAAAATCTACATCCCATGGTGAGATGTGCCTACTGACTTGGAGCTTTGTTGCTAAAGAAAGACTACAGCAAAACTCAAAATCCCAATATCACATGAAATTATGCATTCAAATTTGACAATGAAGACATGCCGTACAGTCCTGCATTTCAACAGTGTAAAAGTCATGGATGACAAGAATTATCAATACATTTTTGCTCTTACACTTCATTTACTTTGTACAACTAAATAATCTGTCTTTCAAACTGATGTTCTATAGCCTGACACAGATTTAGATTTTATTAGACCCATTTTATCCATCCAGTGGAATGGCAAGAAACGAAACATACGTTGTAAAAATCATCACTGTCTGTGAAGTAGGACTTTGACTTATTCAGGTAACTTCCGGTTACCTGAATAAGTCAGTCCTAGGTTTATTAACTATTGCAGAGTAACTTGTGCTGCTACTGCTGTGGAGAAGATCATGTTCAAAATTAGAGATCAAAATCAAATTGTCACCTATTGGCCAATTAATTCAAGAGTCTTTCGTACCCTTTAGGAAGAATCAGCACTGTAAAATTGCTAAGACTTTATTTCTGTGTCACTGTTTCACCTGACTGGTGATGTTAGGATAAGTGAATCTAGTTAACAGAAAGATATTTTGGGTTTGTTAAGCTTGCATTGTTGCCTCAGTTCTGAGTGTAGTGGGATGTTGGTTTTAATGTGCAACTTTCTACTTTGATTTTTAGGCTAAAGGCTGATCCTGAAATTGCTGACATGATTAAGCCAGAGGAGGCCTCTAAATCAGATGGCGTGGATGACGACAGCAGCTACAGCATCTTCGTCTCCTACGTAGAAATCTACAACAACTACATCTATGATCTCCTGGAGGAAACTCAGGAAGATGCAATCAAGCCAAAGTGAGTTTAGAAAATATACAACAAAAGGAACACAATTCATGTGTACAGTATGTACAGTGGGGCAAAAAAGTATTTAGTCAGCCACCGATTGTGCAAGTTCCCCCACTTAAAATGATGACAGAGGTCAGTAATTTGCACCAGAGGTAC
>NW_005187436.1:4000627-4014386 GCF_000239375.1 Pundamilia nyererei | reverse complement strand
TTTCACATTCTGTCTCTCACAGTTGAAGTGTACCTCTGGTGCAAATTACTGACCTCGGTCATCAT
The DNA here is from genome assembly GCF_000239375.1 of Pundamilia nyererei. Lineage (NCBI taxonomy): Eukaryota > Metazoa > Chordata > Actinopteri > Cichliformes > Cichlidae > Pundamilia > Pundamilia nyererei. Next base: position 4,014,321 of record NW_005187436.1, on the reverse strand, counting down.
TTTAGGTGGGGGAACTTGCACAATCGGTGGCTGACTAAATACTTTTTTGCCCCACTGTATGTGGATCATGTTTTATCTCATTAGAGTAATAGAGTAAAATATTAGGTGTAGTTCAGTTTATTTTCTATTGCAGATTAGCCAGGAGACAAAACTGTTGTCTTTTCTTTTTACTAGGTGGAATGGTGGAGGCACACCAGTGCGCCAGAACACCGAGTTGATGTATGTGACCAGTGAATATTTGTTAGCAGCCTGATTTTTAGCTGAGCTTCTGCTGTTGCATACAAATGTGCAAAAAAAAGTAACCTGTCAGTGCTGGAGACATTTCCTAAGTTTCACAGATGTTTTTGCTGTCATAAAAAAGAGTTTTGATGATTTTTTTTTTTTTTAATAATAGTACACTGACTATATTTTTGGGATGATTGGTGTGCAAAATTTGAAGCTTCTCTTGCTTTTGAGCTCAAGTTATCAGTTATTTTGTCTGCAAATAATTGAATTGATTATTAAAATAATCAGCTGTAGTCCAAAATTCAGAGTTACGTCATGCAAAAAGTATAAATCTGGGAGCACATTCAGTGGTAAAACATATGTATTTTGGACACATTCATTCTGAACCACGCACAAACCATGTATAACAGAGCTGCTGATGGGAGGTAATGTCTCCAGTGTTGATGAGTGTTACTTTAGCCTTAAATCCTTATATTCCCCCTGCTGCTTTTGGTGTTTGTTCTGGCAACGCTGAATGTTCTTACATCTATTTGTGATGCTTTATGACTGTAACTGGTTACTTTCTGTGGCTGGAAACAACCAGCATTAATGTCTTCGACTCCCTGCCATGCTTGGTATGCAACATTTTGCAGATTGAAGGAAAAGCAGTTCCCTAATATGATTATTTTCTAAATGCAGACCGCCTCAGTCTAAAATCCTCAGAGAGGATCAGAATCACATCATGTATGTGGCCGGTTGTCTGGAGGTTGAAGTCAAATCTGCCGAGGAGGCTTTTCAAGTGTTCTGGAGAGGTGAGTTGTTTTCATATAAATATAAAGAAAAAATAAAGTACCCTGCAGTGATGATCGTAGATGTGACTGACCTGGAATTGCTGCCCTCTGGGTTCGGCTCTGGCCAGTAAATGACCTCAGTTAATCTTCTCTCTGAGCAGGCTGTTGAGGAATGTGAATGCTCAGTATGAGTTTTGTGTCTGAAATAGTTTGGCTTTTAAATTGTGCATGAAAATGTCTGGAAAGAAATGTGGTTTTAGAAATGGCCTGTACTGTGTTTTTTCCAGGTCAAAAAAAGAGGAAGGTTGCGAACACCCGGCTGAATAGAGAGTCCAGTCGCTCCCACAGTGTGTTCATTATTAAACTGGCTCAGGCGCCTCTTGATGCAGATGGCGACAACGTTCTCCAGGTCAGCTAAAACTTGAACCAAATTTCCCCACACCAGAGCCCTGTTGGTAACATACTTGGATAAACCATAATTGACAAATATTTTTCTTCTTAATTTGATTGTTAGGATAAGAACCAGATAAGTGTTAGTCAGCTGTGCCTGGTGGACTTGGCAGGAAGCGAGCGAACTGGCAGGACAGGGGCAGAAGGCACTCGTATACGTGAAGCAGGTTTGTTAATATTTAAATCCTTATTTTGGACAAGTTCGGTAAACTTGAAGCAGAATTGCTTGAAGTTTTGAATGCAGTGGTGACCTTTAATTTAGATAATGCTCCAAAATAATGGACATTATAAAAGTGGCTGCTGATTTGTTATCAGTTACAATTTAGCCAAAAGTGTCCTAAAAACGTATTTTTATTCCAGAAGAATATGCTTAAAGTAGTTATACTTTACAAAACAAGATCTAGAAAAAAAACACACGTATGTCTGTTAACAGATTACCTGAATAGTAGTAGTTGTCCCTTTCTTTTATTCATATATGACTTATTTATGTAGCATACAAGGGCTGTCTCCTGCTGGCCATCTGTTAAGACAAGTCTGTTTATATACAAGCCTATGGACTTGGATTTAGCTGGGGTTCATTTGAGCTTTAACCACTTTTTGCCTTTCAGGTAACATAAATCAGTCTTTGCTGAATCTGAGGACATGCATCGAGATACTTCGAGAAAACCAAATGTGTGCCACAAACAAGGTATGTGTTGCCAAACTGAAGATGGACTTGGATTTCATTTCCTGATAAAATATGTATATAATTGACATTTTTCTCTTCCAGATGGTCCCCTATCGAGACTCCAAAATAACCCACCTGTTTAAAAACTACTTCGATGGAGAGGGAAAAGTTAGAATGGTTGTCTGTGTCAATCCCAAGACTGATGACTATGAGGAAACCCTGGTAACTTGACCCTGCCCTCTTACTTTGTTACTTTTTAATTACCCCCCTTTTCCCCCCCCTGACATATAACATGTGCTCTGTTTGTGCAGCTGGTGATGCGGTTTGCAGAGATGACCCAAGAGGTGGAAGTGGCCAGGCCAGTGGACAGACCAATCTGTGGCTTTACTCCAGGCCGTCGTTATAGAAACCAGGCATTCAAAGATGAGCTGTCTCGCAGATTGGAAGAACGTGGTGGCCCCATAGATCCTGGTATGTGTGTGAAACATCCTGTTAATCAAAAGATTAGCTGAAATGTCAGAACACTCAACCTTTTAACAAGAGCAACACCAAGTGTGTTTTCCACTTCTGCTAATTGTTGTTATATTCACTAATATCATTGGACACATTTTTGTGTGCTTCTAAATTCAGATAAAACCAAGGTTAAGCTGGATGGCATTACCTTGACCTTCAGTAACACTGTGAGGAATCTTGGGAGTAATTTTTGACCAGAATATGTCCTTTATTGCACATATTAAACACATATGTAGGACTGGTTTCTTGCATTTGTGCAATAGCTCTAAAATCAGAAAAAATAGTTCATGCATTTATGACTATGACTCTTGTAATTCATTATCAACCGGTCCCAAAAGCTCCCTGAAAAGCCTTTAGTTGATCCAGAACTCTGCAGCGAGAGTGCCAACACCAACTCAGAAGGGGGCATATTTGTTTTTGCGGAACCAGCTCCCAGTTTGAATTTGAGATGCTGTCTTTCTGCTTTTGAGATTAGGCTTAAAACTTTCTTATAGTTTGGTATTCATCTGATGACCATAAACTGTCCCTTATTATGCTGCTTGGTTATGCTGCAGTAGGCCTAGACTGCTGTGGACTTCCCATGATACACTGAGCAATCTTCTTCACTTACGTCTTTTCACTCTCTTCCACAGCACATCTTTTATGCTGTCTTCCTCCCCTCATCCCCTCATTCCTATTCCTATTAAATGGAAGTTTTCCTTCCCACTGTCATTAGTTGCTTGTGAATTGTATATTAAATGGCCAGAAATGTCAGGATAAGGCATCATTTCTCTGAAATTACAACAATGATTTAGATGATACTTCAAAATAACAGCTCAAATAAGATGGCTGCACAGTGGCAGCTTTTACATTGACTTTTCATTTTATCATCTCAAGGAGAATTGTAGTTGGGGATGGCTGTAACTCAGGGGGAAGAGCAGGCCATCTGCTAATCGGAAGGCTGGTGATTCGAACCCTGGCTGCTTCAGTCTGCATGCCAAATATCCTTGGGCAAGTTCTTTGGAAACACAAAACATGCAAATTAACAGACAAGCCAAACTCTTGCAAATGTAATTTCCATTAAAATTGAACAGAATTAATCTGAACTACTACTGTGTAAATGTTTTAATAGTGGAGTATTGTGTGTGATGATAATTATTAAAAACCACACAATTGCTTTAAGGACTTGTGATTCCTTGTCTTCTGTAGACATGCCTGCTGCTGCAAACACTCTGATCCTCAGTCTCCCATCTCTACCCTCCTGTGAGCTGACTGACCCACATGATGACATCACGCTGCCCAGGCTGATTGAAGCCCTGGAGAACAGGCAGAGGATCAAGCAGATGCTGATGGAGGACTACAGTAAAACAGGTGTCTGTTCTCATTTTAGCTCACCTGATACTTTTTGGCTTTGAAAGATCAGTTTTTGAATAGTGTTCTTTCTCTTGGCTCACATTTCTCTTGATGTTATTTCAGCCAACATGATGAAGCCTGTGCTCCAAGAACTGGATACCAGCCTAATTTCCAAAGACAACTTTATTCAGGAACAAAACAGCAAACTGATAGAGAAAGACAAAATCATCCAAGGTAACAAGGCAGAGATTGAACGTTTAGAGAAGAAAACAAAGATGCAAGAACACAAGGTGGGAGACTAATCCATTCACGCTGCAGATTTAAAGGTTGTCACTTTTTTTTCTTTAATATTAATGTCTCTGTTTCAGATTGACGTCCTGCAGAAAACAACTAAAATCTTTGAAGATGGCAAGCGCTCGCTGCAGCATGAGCTGGAAACCAGAGAGCAGAGGCTTCAGAGAGAGCTGTCAGAGAAGAGACGCATGGAGCAGCGCATGCATGGCGTGATCTCGGACACCCAGTTCAAGTGGGAGAAAGAATGTGTGAGTTTCAAATATCTTTTTTTCCTTTTATTCAACAATGTATAGATTTCCAATAAAGACCACAAACAAAAAAAGGCCTACTTTGAAATGTGTGTAAAATTTAGATCTTACTATCAGTTTTGCAAACAGCCCTTGTTGGTCATTGTTTTAGTCTTTATAGTGGAAGCTAATTTGTCTTATTCAAGCAACTTGGATAATATTGCATTTGAACATTTTGCAATATCCTCACTGTGCAGGAGAGACGTGTTAATGCACTGCAGCTTGAGATGCAAAATAAGCTGTGGGTGAAAGACGAAAAGCTGAAGCAGCTCAAGGCCATCGTGACAGAGAGCAAGACTCCAGGTCGCCCTGAACCTCCACCCCGTCAGACGCAGCCACAGCCTCTACCACAACCACAGCATCAGCCCCGTTCTCAGCGACCCTCCAAAGAGGACCGCCTGCCGCCAAAGAGATCAGCATCACCCTCACCTGTCCCTGTATGTTGTGTTTAAAAACCATAATGATGAATGGTATTCTGCCCATTCAAAGTTAAATTCTACTGCACTCGTCTCTCTTAATCTACTAACATCACTAATCCCAGTGCCACAGCAGCAGGCAGGTTATAATAAACGCCTCATGCATATGATCATGTAGTCCTTCAGCAATTAAGTACCACTGTGAAACTGAGGAAATTACATTCCTGGTGAATGTGTAAGAGTTATTTTGATGCTGTAGATTTCTCAGTAGGTTGGTCTAAATTTATTGGTCTGAATCTATAGTTTTAAAAATCAAAGATACTGAATTTACAACAAATAAGACAAACTGTAAAATGAATTATGTTGCAGATAAATTTGTATCAACTCACAGAACATTTTAGCGCCTTGAGGCGACTTATGTTGTGATTTGGCGCTATATAAATAAAATTGAATTGAATTGAAATTGAATAGCTCAGCTTAGGTAAATATACATTTCAGTGTTCATGTTTTTCACCAGGTATGGGGAAAAACATGATCTTTGTACTTTACATAAAGTGGTTGCTGCATTTGACTACGTTAGACTGTGAATGTATCCCGTTCCTATAACGTCTAATTTTTGCATGTCTAACTGTGACCATTTAGTCTTTCCATTTCACTCTCCAGTGCCCAGTCGATTCCCCTCATGTCAGTCCAAAGCCAGAGTCACAGTCAGGCAGTGCTGCTAGTGATGAGGAGGATGAGACGAACCCAAGGCCCACCTGCCCCGTCCCCAGCAGAAGTACCTTTTTGTCTGTGGCTAGATCTGCATGTGAGGAGCAGGCAGCTCAGGACAGCATGCAGGGTTACAGTTCCCCTAGTACACCCACAAGAACACCCACAAGACCCCAGGCCTCAACGGGCACTTCAGTCAGCCGGGCCAGGAGGAGAGCTGTGTGCTTGAGCAGAGTGGATGAGAGAGACTGCTTCCCTTCCCCTTCGTTTCATGTAGACCTAATTGAAAGAAGATACAGGGTCAGTGAGTTAGCTAAAGGCAGCAGCATGAGGTTGTGATGTGTCAGGATTTTGGCTCCTACAAGTTTAGGGTGTGGGGTACCCTGCCCCCCAAAATGTACAAGTTTTATGATTTCTTTTGTCAAGCTTTGTAATGCTTTGTCAAGTTCTGTGTTTTTGTTCACTTTGGATTTAAAAAAAAAAAAAAATTTCTTTCCCCTTTTTAAACCGTTTTCCTGTTGATCTGTTCAGACGACAGCACCAGTACGCCCGCGTCACCGTCGTTCCCGCTCTGCTGGTGGGGAGAAGTGGGTGGACCATAAGCCATCGTCAAGCATGGACTTGGGCACAGTTTTGCAGCCGGTCATCCCCAACGCCATCCAGGTGTCTGCACCCAGCGAGAAGGCTCTGTCCAAGTGTGACAGATACGTGCTAACGCACCAAGAAGTTGCCTCCGACGGCGAGATACAGACCAAACTTATAAAGGTCAAGTATGCAGCACAGCATATTACTGATATTCAGAATGATATATTTGGTTACACTTCCTTACTCATGCAGACATTTATATTAGCAAGTTTTCAGCAAACCAGCAGCATATTTGCCAACTTGAGTTTGAGTCAGTGTGGTTTTGTAACTGTTTGTTTTACACTTTGCTCTTCTTTTTGTTTTTTTTCTTTAGGGCGATGTCATTAAAACGAGAGGAGGGGGACAAGCTGTCCAGTTCACTGATATTGAGACACTGAAACAGGAGCTCACTACAGTCCCAAGGTAATAATAATTTATAACCTTAACCCAAAAAATATATATATATTGAAATGTTTAATACAGGGCTTATACAGGTGCTTGAAATCCTGGAATACACTTGAATTTTAATATTGTCATGGTTTTTTTTTTTTTTTTTTTTTTTTTTTTTTTTTTTTTTTTGTGGCATATAGGAAATAAACATCAGTATCTGATGAGACGACTTATTCTTATTTTTTGTGTGTTTGGTGCAGTTTTCTTGTTTTGTTTTGGGTTTTTTGTTTGTTTTGTTGTTTCTCAGCAGGAGATGAATATCTCGAACAAGTTGATTTATTCACATTTGCACATCTTAATTTTTAAGTGAAATGTGCATTTTGAGTTTATACACTTATAAGGCAACCTTTTCCTTTTGCAGTATTTTTGTGTAGTGTTTTTCTATGTTTTAACAAAAGGGGAACAAAGGCATTTAATAACAGGATAACAAAAAAACTGGATTTGCCTTCTGTGCTGGCCTTGTTCTGTCTGGTATCCAGACAGATACCAGACAGGAACCGGTATCCAGTTTCTGTCTGTCTTTGACTGAGATCAACTTGACAGCTCAGTTGAGCAAAGACACATCCCTTATTCTATGACAGCAGGACACAGCATCGGACATTTTGATTAGCTTATTTCACTACTGTTGTCAGTTTGGTATCCAGTTTAAAAAACAAACAAACATATTAATATTGTTAATAATTGTACATGCATTACCTAACGTGCCTCCTGAGTCTTACATTTTTTAAGTTGTTAAATATGATTCCAAACTGCTGAAGGTGTGCTAATGTTTTTACGTATCAATCTCTGAAGGAGGAAGAGGAAATCTTCAGAAGGCGTGTCAGCCAGTGGAGATGGAGCTTTGACTGATGTGGAGACGAGGGTAAGCTGATTTAAAAAATTCTCCTCAGATTCGAAGCTGAGCTATTCAGAACACTTGCAAATAGATTTAGGTCCTAATCTTTTCCCTCTTCGCAGTGCTCTGTGGCTGTGGCGATGAGGGCTGGATCAAACTTGGGACCTGGGTTGGAGCATCATGCAGTCATCAAGTAAGCTGTCAACTTTCTGCATTGCCTCTGAGTAAAGTGTAGTTTTCACTCAGAATACATAACTACAGATTGTGATTCACTCGGTTTTCTGTTACAGGCGCAGAAAACCCTAAAAGCTGCTAACAGATCAACAGTAACCACTCCCCTTTATCCTCACCTGGCTGTTGTGCAATAGTCTGACCTCTGTTTTTATATTTAGTTCTAGTGATGATATTTAAATGCTTTCCATGTTTTTATATAAATATGCAGAAGAGTATATACATAGGTCACCAAAGCATTGTTGTGTAAAATAACTATCTATTTACTCAGATATATGCATCTTTAGTTACTGTGGCTCTACAGCTAAACAAAATTGTTTTTGCACACATTTTACTCTGCTCACGAGTTATTGTAAAACCTCCACAGTAATGATTTTTGTCTCATGTATACAATTTGTCTGATTTTGGTGAATTAAACTGAGCTTCAAGTTTGGAAAAAGTTTTTTTGTTTTCATTTTATAATTTTCTCACTTTTCTTCACTACACTGAAAAAAAATGCAATAGAGTGGTTCCTGAATTTGCATATAAGGATTTTGTGTATCCAGGTTGACTAATTTGAAGTTCCCATCTAAACGTAATTTAGTCTTTTAATGCTAACATATTCTGTAAGGATGTTCAGTCTATTAGATTAGAGCATATGTTCCGCTGCCCCTCAAGTGCTATAAATGGCAAAGATATGGGCACATCACTACAGTTTGCAAATGGGAAATGGGTAGTGTGTGTGGAGGTGAACACAGATATGAGGAATGTGGGGATAGTGTAGGATAAATGCAGTAACTGTGGGGGGCAGCAAGGGGTAAGTTATGGGGTTGTTAAGTCAGAAAGAAGGCCATGGAGGTCAAACAAGTTAAAGTAGTTCACATCGTAAGTTACACCGAGGCTGTCAAGAGGGAACAGAAGGCACAGGAAGAAACAGGAAAGGCTCAACCGATGTCAACATCAGATTTCGTACAGACACATGGAACTCATACAGGACTGACAGTGGAGAAGATGATTTTGTTTATTGCCTATGTTATAAATTGCACAGATCAAGAAACACAAAACAGAAACTTATAATAATTGTGAAAGGAGCAGAGAGGTCTTTTGGCATTAAAGATATATCTCGGGAACATATCAATATAAGACTTGGAGGAGAGGGAGATGAGAGGACAGTATGATCACTGTGGAACGCCACAAGTTTGATTGCAAATGGACAAGGGCTCAAAGGATTCATCAAAAAATGCGAAAATAAATCATCTGTATTCAGAAGACCTGGCTTAAACCTACTCTGGATTTTGTTATTAAAGGTTATGATGATGTCCGGAGAGATAGAAATGAGGGTAATGGAAGAGGGTTTGTAAAATTTGTAAAGCAAGGAACCCAATATAGAGTCCTAGCTATAGGAACACAGAATACTTTGTAATGAAAATCTGGTCAAGATATAGTAGCATCAGAGTAGTGGGGACTTTAATGCACACAGCACATTATGGGGTAACTGTAAGGATCAGAATGGAGCAGTGATTGATAGAGATTAAAAAAAGAAAAATGTGTGTCTGAATGATGGAAGTGGTACAAGAGTGAAAGTTGGAACAGGTGCAGAATCAGCAAGTGACATTACATTAGTGTCACACTCATTGGCAGGTATTTATTCATGGCAGGTAATAAAAAAAAAAAAAGACAACTGTAGGCAGTGACCATTATCCTATAATGACTGAGATAGAGCTGAGTGTAGAGAAACATGACATAGGAGTGTGCAGAAGTGGTGTTTCAGTAATGCAGATTGGGATACATTTTGATTAGTTAGTGAAATGCAAAAGATTGATATGAATGTTGGGGTTGATGATTTAAATTATTCTATTTGTAAGGCAGTTTTAGAGGCAGCAAACTGGGCGATAAAGAGGAAAGAAGGGAAAAGAAGATTGTATCTTGTTGGACAAAGGATTGTGATAAAGTGATAAAATAAAGCTTTTAACATATTAAAGAGGAATCGCAGTTTTCAGAATTTCATTGAATATAAAAAATAGTAAGAAGAACAATTAAAAATGCAAAGAGGGACTTCTGGAGGGGTTTTTGTAATCCAGTAGGGAGGGAGAATAAAATACACAATGTTTGGTCAATGATTAGAAGGATGAATGGTATAAAAAGGGAGTATGGATATCCAATCTTGAGAGATGGAAAGGCAACAGCATTAAAAGATGAGGAAAAAGCAAAACCTTTGTTAAAATCCATAGTTCAGGCAATGCTAGTGGAGAAGGGCGAAGTGGAAGAGAAATGACAACCATAGAGAATAAGGATTTACTGAAACAAGTAGAAGATACAGATGGTTTATTAAATATTACTTTTACAAAGTCAGAATTGAATCGAGTTCTTCGGAAATCCAAATTATAAGCACCGAAAAAAGATCAGGTTTGCTATATCATGATAAACCATCTTAGTGAGTCAGCTAAAGATCTTTTGTTAGAGTTCTATAACAGAGTTTGGGAGGGTGGAAAACTGCCGCAAAGCCGGAAGGAGGCAGTGGTTGTGCCCATAGGTAAACCAACAAACGATGGTAAAAATCCAGGAAATTGCAGACCTATAGCTTTAATATTTAACGCCTGTAAAATAAATGTGCAGTTAATAAGACAAAGACAATATTTATTTCTACAAGGAAAAGAGTTGGTGAGGAAGCCAAGCTAAAGTAATATGGTGAAGAGTTAGAAAGAACAAGTAAATTTAAGTTTCTGGGATTGTGGCTGGATATAACATGGGCTGTACACATTCAGAAAATAGTGGATAAATGCAAAAAGGTATTAAATATAATGAGATGTTTAGTTGGGGTGGACTGGGGAGCGGATTGGAAGTCTTTGAGGGCCATACACACTGGGTTGATTAGATCAGTGTTAGATTATGGATGTGTAGCATATAATTTTGTGGCTGACACAAGTCTTTTAAAGTTAGACTTCAGTCAGTATCAGGCACTAAGACTCTGCACAGGTGCATTTAAAACAACCTCAACAGCAGCTTTACAGGTAGAGATGGGTGAGATGCCACTAGGAATCAGAAGAAAACAGCTAACCCTCAATTACTGGGCAAATCTACAGGGACATGGACAGGATCACCCAACACAAGAGGTACTGAAACCTTGCTGGGAGGAAGGGCATTTAGTTTAAACTCACATACAGGTTTACATTGACCAGTATTATAATTATGTACAAATATATACAGATGCATCAAAGAATACAGCCAGTCAAACCAGTGTTGTTCTGGAGTTTAAAGTCAAAATAGGGAAAAGGATCAATGATGAACTGTCGGAGAAGGAGACTGGAGAAATGCTCACAATTCTGTTAGCTGTTCAGTGGATAGAAGACATGAGGCTGTTACAATCAGTCATTTGTTCAGACTCAAGCTCGTCATTGGCCAGTTTACAGTGTAGCCACTCGGAAAGTAGAGCAGATGTTCTAACAGGAATTCAGGAAACACTTTACATAATACAAATGATGGGACTTACAGCTGTCTTTTTATGGATTACGGCTCACTGTGGAGTAAAAGCAAATGAAATGGCAAATAGAGCTGCGAAGGAAGCCACAAAACATGGGGTAGTTGACCTGGTTATTAACTTCTGTAGGACAGAGATAAAGAGTATTGTAAGGCAAGAAATGAAGAAAAGACGGGAAAACAGTGGGAGGGGGAAAGGAGGGGACTCTCCTATAAAATTTAGCGGAGAGTAGGAGAAATGAGAACCACAGGAAGGAGTAGGAGAAAGGAGGTGGTACATATCGTGGTCATATCGAGAATAAGACATACTGGTTTGAAAACTACACTGTTCATGATAGGGAAACATAATACAGGGAAATGTGACTACTGTGGAGAAGAGGAAACTAGAGAACATGTTATATTGTCAGAAGTATCAGGTGGAGAAAAGACAACTGACCCGAAACCTCAGAAACATAAAAATGAAGCTAGATCTTATTGATTTACTGCAAATGGTCTCAAGAAGTGAAAGTTATCAGGCCTTAATTCAGTTTTTAAAAGAAAGTAAATTGTTTGGGAGGATTTGGGGTTTTTTTTTTGGTGGCGGTAATGCATCCTTCAGTTGTTTGCCAACCGCCAATCAAATTTAAAAGAAGAAGAAGAGGCGTCGAGGTGGAGGGACGATTTAAAACTAGACAAATAGAAACGGTGAATTCAGCATAAGTACCACGTTACAATGACGAGAGAAGTGTAAGTATAGGTTTATATTATATATGTTGCAGGCAGGCTATATTGTTTGTGTGTATTACCCTGTCACTAAATGGTGAATTTAAGTTTAAGGAGTTAACAACGGACGCTGACGCTCTGCTTTACTGTTAGCAGGGGGCTAATTAGCCATCTAGCAAGTGGCTTTGTTAGCCATTATAAAGTAATTAATTGTTAACGCTTACGCTTCTGTTTGAATTGTGAATGACTTTGTATTTATTTACTTTTACAGGAAGGTTAAAACCCCCAGCAGGCCTCCTCCAAAAAAACCCTCCAGCAACCAGACGGACCCAGTTGGGGTGAGTGTCCCTGAATTCTTAAAGGTCAACTTGGCAGACAGCACAGATGTGAATCTCATACATTCCACTGGGTGGGAAAAAAATTCCAGTAAGGGAATGTTTAAACCTAGAGTGGAGTCATTTACTGACAGAGTGAAAATTCTTTTGGACAGTTTCTCTTCAACCTGAATGTGAGCCCACAGTTTCGTTCTGCAGCCATCAGTTTTCTTCCTCAAAGGCAACAGATTTAGACTTTTTCATCTGGAAGAGTTTTATTGAGAGGAGTGCCACCTGACTGCCATCTAACTGAGGTTTTAAACTTTAAGACAGCAGTGAAACCTGCTATGATGTATGGTTTGGAGACAGTGGCACTGACAAAAAAGATGGGAGGCAGTGCTGGAGGTGGCAGAGTTAAAGATGTTAAGATTTTCATTGAAACTGACCAGAATGGCCAAGAATAGAAATGAGTATCAGACAAACAGCTCGGCTTGAGCTGTTTGGAGGCTCCAAAATAACCCACCGGTTTAAAAACGACTTCGATGGAGAGGGAAAAGTTAGAATGGTTGTCTGTGTCGATCCCAAGACTGATGACTATGAGGAAACCCTGGTAACTTGACCCTGCCCTCTTACTTTTTGTCTTTTTAATTAACCCGAAATTTTATTTATTTATTTTCTCCTGACATAAAGGAAATGCTCTGTTTGTGTAGCTTTTGGTGCAGTTTGCAGAGATGATGCAAGTGGAGGAAGTGGCCAGGCCAGCGGACAGACCAATCTGTAGCGCTACTCCAGGCCGTCATCATAGAAACCAGGCATTCAAAGATGAGCTGTCTCACAGATTGGAAGAACGCAGTGGCCCGATAGTTCCTGGTAAAAAAAAAAATTAATACTGTGCTTTTTATTTATTTAACACCCTGTTAATCAAGTGATTAGCCTAAATTTAGGCGCACTGAAGTTTTACACTCAACCTTTTAAACAGAGCAACACCAAGTGTATAATGAGGGTTTTTTCCACTTCTGGTAATTGTTGTTCTATTTAATAATCCACTGGACACATTTTTGTGTGCTTCCAAATTCAGATTATATAGCACCTTTCAAGACAAAGATCACAAAGTGCTTCACACAGAAATGTAGGACTGCTTTCCTTGCGTTTGTGCAGTATCTCTAAAATTAGAAATCTCCTCTGTCAGAGGGATGCTGAAAAGTTACTTCATGCATTTATTACTATGACTCTTGTAATTCATTATCAACTTGTCCCAAAAGCTCCCTGAAAAGCCTTCAGTTGATCCAGAACAGCGAGAGTGCCAACAGCATCTCAGATGAGGGCATATTTGCTTTTGTGGAACCAGCTCCCAGTTTGAATTTGAAACACCCTCTTTCTGCTTTTAGGATTGGGCTTAAAACTTTCTTATAGTTTG
>NW_005187436.1:3985830-4000607 GCF_000239375.1 Pundamilia nyererei | reverse complement strand
GGTTGTTCTAAATTTATTGGTCTGAATCTATAGTTTTAAAAATCAAAGATACTGAATTTACATCAAATAAGACAAACTGTAAAATGAATTATGTTGCAGATAAATTTGTATCAACTCACAGAACATTTTAGCTCAGCTTAGGTAAATATACATTTCAGTGTTCATGTTTTTCACCAGGTGTGGGGAAAAACATGATCTTTGTACTTTACATAAAGTGGTTGCTGCATTTGACTACGTTAGACTGTGAATGTATCCCGTTCCTATAACGTCTAATTTTTGCATGTCTAACTGTGACCATTTAGTCTTTCCATTTCACTCTCCAGTGCCCAGTCGATTCCCCTCATGTCAGTCCAAAGCCAGAGTCACAGTCAGGCAGTGCTGCTAGTGATGAGGAGGATGAGACGAACCCAAGGCCCACCTGCCCCGTCCCCAGCAGAAGTACCTTTTTGTCTGTGGCTAGATCTGCATGTGAGGAGCAGGCAGCTCAGGACAGCATGCAGGGTTACAGTTCCCCTAGTACACCCACAAGAACACCCACAAGACCCCAGGCCTCAACGGGCACTTCAGTCAGCCGGGCCAGGAGGAGAGCTGTGTGCTTGAGCAGAGTGGATGAGAGAGACTGCTTCCCTTCCCCTTCGTTTCATGTAGACCTAATTGAAAGAAGATACAGGGTCAGTGAGTTAGCTAAAGGCAGCAGCATGAGGTTGTGACGTGTCAGGATTTTGGCTCCTACAAGTTTAGGGTGTGGGGTACCCTGCCCCCCAAAATGTACAAGTTTTATGATTTCTTTTGTCAAGCTTTGTAATGCTTTGTCAAGTTCTGTGTTTTTGTTCACTCTGTTTGTGGGATTTTTCCCTTTTTAAATCATTTCCCATTGATCTGTTCAGACGACAACACCAGTACACCTGCTGCACTGTTGTTCCCGCTCTGCTGGTGGGGAGAAGTGGGTGGACCATAAGCCATCGTCTAGCATGGACTTGGGCACAGTTTTGCAGCCGGTCATCCCCAACGCCATCCAGGTGTCTGCACCCAGCGAGAAGGCTTTGTCCAAGTGTGACAGATACGTGCTAACGCACCAAGAATTTGCTTCCGACGGCGAGATACAGACCAAACTTATAAAGGTCAAGTATGCAGCACAGCATATTACTGATATTCAGAATGATATATTTGGTTACACTTCCTTACTCATGCAGACATTTATATTAGCAAGTTTTCAGCAAACCAGCAGCATATTTGCCAACTTGAGTTTGAGTCAGTGTGGTTTTGTAACTGTTTGTTTTACACTTTGCTCGAATAAGTTTGTCAGTTTTAAGAAGTGAATTTAAATAATTTCTATAAAGTGGTTCTCAATGTTCTGTTGCATGATTGTAGTAGTGTGCATGCTTATCCTTAGAAAGGAAACTCTTGTGATGGTTGAATTACTGATCACAAGAAGGGCTTCGCACTGTATTAAATATTAAATAACAAAGATATCTAATGGTGGTTCTTTTTGTTTTTTTTCTTTAGGGCGATGTCATCAAAACGAGAGGAGGGGGACAAGCTGTCCAGTTCACTGACATTGAGACACTGAAACAGGAGCTCACTACAGTCCCAAGGTAATAATTTATAATTATAAAAATGTCTTGAATTTGCACCCTAAAAAAATGTTTAACATTTTTAGATGTGTTACCTGACCATATAATGTTCCATATGGTGAGCTGGATTTCTGGATACTGCCACATTATCAAAAAACCGATAATACTTTTCTTCTTCTTAATAGAAAATAAGACTTAACCACCAAGTTTATTTCCATTCTGGAATGTTATAATCGTTGTGTTGCTGAGGTTTAAATATATTTCACTCTGTAATAACGGGATAACAAAAAAAACTAGGGTTTGCTTTCTGTGCTGGGATTGTTCTAGAGTACGTCTTTGACTGAGATCAACTTGATAGCTCAGTTGAGCAAAAACTCATCTCTTATTCTATTTAATTCATAACAGCAGGACACAGCATCGGACATTTTGATTATCTTATTTCACTACTGCTGTGAATTTTTTAAAATAAAAACAAAAAACTAGTATTGTTCATATTGTTAATAATTTTACATACATTACCTAACGTGCCTCCTGAGTCTTACATTTTCTTAAGTTGTTAAATATGATTCCAAGCTGCGGAAGGTGTGCTAATGTTTTTACGTATCAATCTCTGAAGTTGGAAGAGGAAGTCTTCAGAAGGCGTGTCAGTCAGTGGAGATGGAGCTTTGACTGATGTGGAGACGAGGGTAAGCTGATTAAAAAATTCTCCTTCTAGTATCAGAATCAGGCTGAGCTATTCAGAACACTTGCAAATAGATTTAGGTCCTAATCTTTTCCCTCTTCGCAGTGCTCTGTGGCTGTGGCGATGAGGGTTGGATCAAACTTGGGACCTGGGTTGGAGCATCATGCAGTCATCAAGTAAGCTGTCAACTTTCTGCATTGCCTCTGAGTAAAGTGTTGTTTTCAGCAGAATACATAACTACAGATTGTGATTCACTCGGTTTTCTGTTACAGGCGCAGAAAACCCTAAAAGCTGCTAACAGATCAACAGTGACCACTCCCCTTTATCCTCACCTGGCTGTTGTGCAATAATAAAAATAATATTAATAAAAAAAATGTATTTAAAAGAGCCTTTCAAGACACCCAAGCACACTTAACAATAGAATAAAACACATAAACTGAGGGAGAGAACAAGTGTTTCTTACATCTGGGGCTAGAGAGTTCCACAGCCTGGGTGCAGAGCAACTGAAAGCTCTTTTTCCCATAGTGCTGAGGTGGAAAGAAGGCACAGCAAGCTGGATAGAAGAGGTAGTGCTTAACAGGTCAGAAAGGTAAGCTGGTAGGAGGGGGTTCTTGTAATAATCTGGAGTTTTGAACCAGTTGAAGCTTATGGAGGAATTTTTGGGGGAGACCATGCAAGAGAATTGCAATAGTCAATGCGGGAAGTAACGAGAATGGGCGTAGACTGGGTGGAAAGAAGGACGTAATCGGTTAATGTGGATGGAAATAGGCAGAACAAGTGAGATTACTGATGTGAGATTTCTAGGATAGTGAACTGTCTAGGATGACACCACTGCTCTTAACCTGAGTTGAAGGGAAAACTGTGGAGTTATCAATAGTGAGTGAGAAATGATTTGGCTTCTAAAGGTTAGATTTAGTGCCAATAAGGAGGATTTCAGTTTTATCCTCATTGAGTTTAAGAAAATTAGAGCTGAACCAGGATTTTAATTCGGATAGGCCTTCTCCAAGGGAAGAAGGTGGGAGGGAGGAGGAATCAGGCCTGCAGGAGAGATAGAACTAGATGTCATTAGCAAAACAGGTAAACTGAAGATCAAATTTGATTCCCTAGAGGGAGGATGTATATTATGAAGAGAAGATGGCCTAGACTGACCTTCAATGCTTAGAGGTCAATGGTAAACCATGGAGCAGAACATGCGAAGGAAACTGGGTTTTTACAGCAACTGGAGAATCAAGGACATTGAGTAAACAATTATTATAATTATGGGTGGGAATTTGACGTGTTAATAGTGATCAATTAATTCGAAAAATAACGTGTTAAAAAATTAACGCATTTAATCGCACTTTGCATTCCAAGCAAAGGGGAACTTTTGTCAATGCACGATTTTACAGCTACAAAAATGAAGAATCAGAAGATAGCACGTTACTACGACTGATCGGAGGCAAATGTCATTTAAAAAGACTACCCCACAAACTGCAAAAAAGAGTTTGCATACCACCAAAGCACTTCAACCTTACGGTATCATCTAAATGCGTAACATGTTGCAACAAGCACAGAAACTGTGGGAGCTGTTAGCGCTAGCTTTCTGCCTGCTTTCTGCCACCTGCATCACACCATGGACCAGCTTTGAGGCCCTGTTGCAGGAACAGTGTGACGATGCCACCACAAAGAGCCGCCTCTTCTCTTCATTGTCTTCAGACTGTGATTCAGATGAGGAAGCCCTGTGTAACAGGGCCCTGAGTTTCTACAGAGCAGAATCATCCATCAGTGAGACAGACTTTCCACGCTTCAGTGGTGTTCCAGTCAAGCAGCAACCCACCCAAAGCTGTCTGTCCTGGCCCGGAAGTATTTCATTAGTCCTGCCATTTCTGTCCCACGTGAGAGACTGTTCTCACCTGCAGATCACATAGTAACAAAAATAGAGCTGCCTTGAGCTCTAAAAATGTGAACAGGCTAGTTTGTCTAAGTAACTGGCTGAAAGAGACGGACAGTAAATAAGCATGGAGGTATTGTGAGTCCAATGGGTTTGTTATTTTTTGCAATAAAATGTTTGATGATCACCGTGTTTTAGCCTAATATACAAAATAATGTTGGCTAAAGTTACTCAGAGTTTAAAGGTGAAGCTGGTCAAATAAACTTTTATGTTTCTGCCTTATTTTTTAAGAAGAAAAGCTGCACTTTATGTTGAAATTGTTATTATTATTATTATTATTCTTTTTTAAAGACAATACCATTTTGAAAATGTACTTAAAGTACTTAAAATGGCACTTTGTCTGCCCAATTTTGGCCAGGGATATTTTTTTTCTCTGTTTTGCATTGAAATGCAGTTTAAATGCTTTTTTCATGTCCATTTCATCCATTGTATTTACCAACATCAAGAAGTCACAAGCAAAGATAGACCACACCACAGTTTAAATAAGGAAAGTTTATTGATGAAAATTATTTATTAAACAAATAAACATAACCATTTTTTCACACGGTCATAATAGAGGTCATAATGAAGCAGTTCATTTTATTTTGTTGATTCAAGCTGCTCTTCATATTTTTGGCCACCAGATGTCACCAGAGAGGACTGTTGAAAGGCTTCGAGTAATGAAGCGTTTCAATGCTTCAGAAAGCTTCATTTGGCCATCACTACAGTAGCACCAGCGTTCCTGCTTGAGTGAAGTGAAGGCTTCAGGCTAAATGCTTTCCATGTTTTTATATAAATATGCAGAAGAGAATATACATAGGTCACCAAAGCTTGTTTTGGCATATAACTTAATCTGTTTACTCAGATATATGCATCTTTAGTTACTGTGGCTCTACAGCTAAAAAAAAAATTCTGTTTGCACATATGTTACTCTGCACATAAGTTATTGTAAACCTGCCCTGTAATGATTTTTATCTCCTGTATACAATTTGTCTGATTTGGTGAAATTAACTGAGCTTCAAGTTTGGAAAAAGTGAGTTTCTGTCTTCATTTTACTCCTTTCTCACTTTTCTTCACTAGATGGCAGCACAGGAACGCAAGACAATTATAAATCCTCAGTCACTGGGTGAATGACTGCAAGCAGGCCTCTAGTACTGCACTATTCTGTAGGCATGAACAGAACAGGACGAACAATACACCACGCAAAGAGGATCTTTTTTTTTTTTTATGTAAACAAATTTTAGACCTTGTTTTTGTTTGTTTGTATTAAAGAATCACTGACAGGCAGGTATGTTGAAACAAATGTTTATCTCACAATTATAAAATGAGTTTTAATGTTAAGCGAGTGCACTGGGTGGCCGGAGTAGTGCAACATTCTATCATACAAATACACTTAGATTTTAGTTTGCTGAGACTGCTTTTCTGTGCTTAATAAGATGCTCATTATATTAAATAGGGCACCGACATCATGTGCTTCCATTGTGGAAAAATTAATTGAGCATCAAAAACAAGCTGATTTTCTGAGAATTATTTCAAGACACACAAAGTGCCTCATGACCTTGAACACTGTTTATCATAAGGTTTATCATCTTCACACTCTTTTCACACAAAGAAATAACTTCTTACAATACGGCCATAGAAGTCAAATTTTCACTTCAACATCTGTACAGTTGTACATTTGGCAGCCTCCTCCCCAAAATCAGTATTCCAGGCAGTGTGATTGCTTTGGAAGCAGACTATTTCCTGCTTTGTGCCACATGCGACTAACAGCAACTGTATCCTATGTGATGCTCCCAAGATTGTCTAAGGTTGATGTGAGAAAACAGCTTGAAGGGAAACAGAAAAATATCTGTCCAGTACAATACACCTGTAAATCTGGTAGAGTAGAACTTTGAGAAACATACCTCAGTACTCAAGTGAAGTACACGTACCTCAAAGCTTTTCTCAATACCACTATTTGAGGACAACATATGATGTAAATTATAAGCAGACAGGAGTTTGAAAATACGAGTAACTGTCTTATGAGCCAAGCACCGCTGGTGTGATGACCAGCTGAAGCTAGTGGTATAGTCATCCAGGCTTTGAGTAGACAGTTGAAATCTCATCTACTACCAGTCTGGCTGAGTTTCAATTGGAAAGCGCTGGAGAGTGACTAACATGGAGCCTCTTGGAGAGGGTCAAGAGCCCAGAGCAACCAGTGGCCATTAAATTCACTCCTATGAGATACTGAGTGCTTTGCTTTTTGACCAGGCTCTGTTTGATGTGCTGTACTGCATTATTATCCCCGGCTCCTCACCGCATGCCCTCCACCACCAAGTGGTGTGAGCATTATAAAGATGTTATTATGAAGCTCCTGTTGAGCCCCTGATCAACATTGCCAGTTTTCAAAGAGACACTTGAGGGAAATAAATGAAACTGCACATAGAGACCTGCCATAAACACAGGCCGACTGTCAAAGACAAAGCTCCTCATCCAGCTGTACTGTGAGACTACATCTTTCTGTATTCCACAGCTTTGAGCTTATGATTATGCATTATGCTGCTTATCAATGTTATTAAACTTGCTGAAGGGAATTCTGGGGTTCTACTTGAATACACAGTCAATTAGACTGTCTCAGATTTTAAAAGAGCAGCCCTAATTGCAGTGTTTTATTGACTCTTTGCTTGAATGACTCTGATAAAGAGGTCTTAAGCTGCCTTTTGGCACAGGGAGGATGAAGTAATTTTCACAGCCATCTAGGATGCTGATGAGGGCCATTCATATTTCAGTTATTCAAAATAGCATCGCCCACTATATTACCTGTCATGCAATAATTTCCTCTCAAGTCCTTTATGATTGAAAGAGCATCACTGAGCCAAAACATTATGACCGATCGCAGAGGAAGAAAATGGTGTTAATTAGGCTCTAACAGCATATGATATTTGTTGGATATTAAGTTCCGGCTTACTGTGACGTTTCCAAAAGGATTTCTTAGAATTGATGCCTCACTGAGCTGTTTTGGTGAGCGACAGCATGTTAGACAGACTGGTCATAATGTTGTGGCTCATCAGTGTATAATTTCTGCTTTTATTATATGTTGTTGTACTGACTGATAGATTAGGAGCCTGCCTTTGGTCACCAGCACCTAGAAAACAAGCTGCCAACCCAACAGTGACATAGCTTCAGCTATTACATTTGTATGATGAACTTGTTGGCAAACAGTTGCCTGTTTACACATTCAGCACAATGCTAATGTGTTCAGTACACGCGAGCGATCATGTTTGCATCCATCTGGCACATTAGCTCAAAAATCCACTCCTCCTGGTCTGTTTTTGGTCTTGGCTCTTTAGCAGCTAGAACGCCGGACAACATTCACAGGCTCGTAGCTGCGTTGGGTTGGTGTTTGACACAGAACAGGTTGCGGAAAGTAAGGGATGGAAATCGCGAAGCAGTAACAAATTTTTCAATCCAACCAGATTTTCACTGCTTTTCAATACCAGCCTATAATTTTTTGATAGCCAAGCTCTGCAAAACAACATAATACTCATAATACAGTGTACCTGGGTCATGTGAAAGCCTATTCAGAAATAAAACAGCTGTGTTGTTGATGAAAACCTGCACTTAAAAAAATAATCTACCTAAAATGCTGACTTTAACTCATTTGACTATGTCAATTTTCCACATTCATTTTTAAATAAATACAATGGAAAATGTTACATTATGGATACATTAATTAATGGAAATTAAATTCATTTGAATGGTATACATTCAGATTGCACCAGGCAAATTTTGCTTAATGATTCATTTTTTAAATAAATAAACCAAATTTTTTATATTTTAGTTGTGTTTATTAAGTATGTATTGTCTTCCTCTTCTTTTTCATGGAAACCTGATCAGGAATCAGTAAACAACAAAGCGTCTGTTACAGAGCAAAACGACACAACTGCCCTGAAAACCAAAAGAGCTGCACAGCGCTAAGGGGTACCGCAAAATCACATATTATTATTTGTGGTTCAAAACTATGAGAATGACTTCTCAGGCTGCTATTTTATCCAACTTTTCATATAAAAATATCACTTACAGTGCCTTCAAGTTTATTTTGTGCGATCTGACTCGAGTAGTAGGTACTTTCTATGACCTCTACCTGCTTACGTGGTTAACATGCTGTGCTGAATCAGGCACTGAAAAGTGAGCATGAGTTTAAATAGGTGTGATGAAAGCGTAACCTGCTGTGCGGGGCACCTGAAGTAGGCTGTTTGCATTACCTCCAAAGCTGGATGTGCCAACGGTTACTAATTTCAAGGGCATGTCGGAGCAAGTGACTCAATCAGAGCCACAGCTGTCCTTTAAACCAAAACCCATTACACGGCTTTCTGCTTTCTCTTAGTGGCAAGGATAACAATCCCTGACAATTAAAGTCAATTAGTGGGAAACACACGTAAATACTGCACGAGAGCAGAGTTTGCAAACCAAAGCTCCGAGCGGGGTCTGCACACTACATCTTCATATGTCGAGGCCGTGGCTGTCTGCCAGCTAAATGAGTCGGGCCAGAAAGATACGCGAATGCAGATGAGTGCTGACAGCCAGTCAATTGTCATTCAGCCCATCGCCCCGGCACTCGGGACTCATCTGGCTTTTTTAACGGCGCTCCTCTTCACTGCTTTCTCGCCTCACACTCATCTGCCTTAATGCATACTAACATGCACCGTGGAGGCACGAGGCACCGTGTTCAGTGTTAATAAGAGGTAAAAGCTCCCACGCTCTCTTTTCTGCTGGTGCGGCTGTGACAAACAGATGGGTTTACGAGTCACAAGCTCACAGAGACTCCCGGAGGTAAAGTTTGGTTTTTCAGCTGTTTAGAGGCGCGCCGGCTGAGAATTGCTCTGACCCTTAAGTGCATGTGGTTAGTGGTTCAGAACCCCTCATCCCATCTGCTGCCTCCTCTCCCAGCTCTGCTTTTTAGCCCTTCTAGCTGCTTCATTCAGACTGTGAGCCACCTCCCTGATCCTATTCCTTAGTTTATGCAGTTGACGAGTTTTCCAAAGATGACTAGAACAGATGCCTGCCACTGTCTATTATATTTCCTCCTGTCCAAGTTATCATTAAGAGCTCAAGTTGTTATGAGGAATCTATTTGTTGCCGTGCTTGTTGTTGTGGTTACACATGAGCGCAGCAAGAGCTGACCTCTGACAAACACAATTCAAGACATGACTGAATTCTTACTGAAAATATTGGAAGCTATTGTTGTGTTGGCTCATTGTAGGAAATTGGACTGAATAGAGGGTCCCCCCCCCCCTCTCTGTCTTTGTTCTTGGCGGCCGACTAAGTGCTTGCAGCTGTCAGTTGAGTGTACTCTCTTTGCCCAGTATATGTGGCTTGGCTGCACTTTTAGCTGGCTGCGTCCTTACTGTGGTGACAGTACGCCATGACTGATTTCCGTTGACTCACTTTCAACGCGACCACAACGTGTCCTTCACAGAAAAGTCGGGGAGCTTTTTTACAAGTGGTTGATCTCATCTAGTTAACGCCGCGGTGTAACCGGGCTTTGCGTGCAGTTGGCTGATTATTTAAGCAGCGCTCCAAGCAGTTTGCTGATGAAATGAGAGGAGATGCCAGAAATGGTTGTTACTGACAATGGTACAATGCAGGATGATGTATGATGACTAAATGGTATTTGGATGCGCTTGAGACTGATTCAACTAGCTTCTGTGCTGCAAGGACAAAGAATAAATGAGCATTAACCCACTTAACTGATATCTATAGTCCTTGTTCGCTACAGAAAAGAGGAGAACGGCATTTCATACCTTTGTTGTGCTTTCATGCAAATTACTCACACTGGAGCTAGCTTATCTGTGAACAATCATAGGTGGCATTTGGAGGAGGGTGAAATGGCACCACATGATTTTCATATCTGCATAAAGCTCAGTCAGGTCCCTCCACACAAACTCCTACGCGAAAGCAAACACAAAAGCCTCTTTGAACACACACATCAGCTGTTTATCTTAAAATAGTCTGCAGCACTGCTGCTCTTATCCAGTACCTTGCACATTGCACTTTGTAAATGCTAGGCAATTACACATAGACATTAAGGAGCTATTATTTAATTCATTGGATCTGGCTAAGTTGCAAAGTTCATTCATTCTAATGGTGCGCCAACTTTTATCACATAAGGACAGGTAGGAGTATAAAGGCTGAGATTACAGCATCCTGGCCCACATATAAGATTAGAGTGTAGGAAGTGATTGCTGTTGACAAGGTGATTGGGAGAGTTGTTGTAAAAGGCAAAAAGCTAACAAAAAAGAAAACCATTAGATGACTGGGTTTGCACAAAGCATGATGTTTTCATGGTATGCTTAACCACACGATTAATGGCTGCTCGGCTTTGCATTTGGACCTTACACATCTGCATCAGAATCGCTGGGTGCTAATGAGTCGGTGCACGCCTAATAAAGTGAAGTGAGAATTCAAATGAGGCCCAAACTGCCTGTGAGGCTAGCTTAAGCAAACACCAGGACAGCTGGCAGAGAAATCATTGTGACTAATGGTCTCAGTGTGAGACAGGAGCAGGGCTGTGGGTGGTTGTTTTACCATGCTAAGAAGAACAGACTTTGTTTGTCTTTCTATAGCATACAGCGTGACTGTGTGATTCTGGAAATGTTAGCTTTGTTTGTGTTTGCTCTGCTTTCCTTGCCGCTCTGGTGCAACACCCAAACCTAGCAGAAAAATGTTGTTGTTGTACTTGTTTATCTCCAGACAATAAGGTGACCTCACAATATGGGAACGTGTTCACGCTTTTAGAAGTGCACAGACAAATCCCCAACTGTTTCCACTGTCACCTGGAGGTGAGGCGCTCCTCTCTGTCAAGTGATTGGGTTTTTTTCCCCCCCCCTGCTTCTGCTGGGCCTCTTCCACTGTGGTAAACATAATACGCCGTGACCTGTCCTCTGGGCAGATGATCTGATTTGCTCTCCCCTTGTCTTTTACCCTTAATCACATCCATCTCAGAGCTCGAAAATGGTTGTGCAGCTGTCATAACTGAAGCACAGCGCGGCGTGATGGGAGTGCATGTTTTTGCTATTATCTATTCAATCTGAGCCAGGACAGAATACTAAACCTGTACTGCATCCCTCTCTTTCTCACAGACCGCTGCATGATCAATACCCGCATCAAAGGCTCTGCGGAGATAGCAGGATTCTTTGAAGCATGTTTGTGGAGCTGGATTTGCTGAGCTAACACAGTCCACACAGAACCCCCCTTGAATAAGCTTGTTTGGCTAGCATCCTCTCTGTTTGGAGAAGAACTGAGTGGATTCTAATGGAGAACAGACAAGGCCTCTCCCTTGTCTTTTTCCCTCCCTTTGAGCAGCTAAATGCATCCGTAGTGCCAGTGCTTTTTGCTCATCTGACATACGCTTCATTGCATGCCAGCTCAAATATTTATCTAATATCAAATTGGCTGTAACATTTTGGAAGCAGTGAAATGCCAGGAAATATTTCTCATCGAGGACACAAAATAACTTGCATCATGTTTTTGCAGTGCCAAGTGCAAATATGTCGGGTAATTATGGCTGATTGAAATGGAGTGCAGACAACAGCAGTGTTGTAATATGCATACCTTGTGTTGTGCCTTGAACCACCAGACAAGAATTTCCAACAGTGATTATTCTGCACTCCAAACATGACCCGTGTCCCCAGGAAGCTATTAACTATTTACAAAGTGCCTCTCTTAAATGGGAAAACAGTGCATTTGGGAGGTTGTGGGTATAAAAGAAGCAAGGGAGTGGGGGAGAGGGGAGGGTGGATGTTCAACCACAATAAACACAAGCACAGAGCTCGTGCCAGCTATTCAGGGAGTCAGCAGCTCTTTAAATGATGGACCAGAGAGTGATGAATCATCTCCCTCTCTCTTCGTTCCACTGCAAGACAAGGATGAGAAGCTCTTTGCTACGAATTACACAACAAGCCGTTTGCATCTTCCAAATTGTTGCATCTTTTGCTAAGTAATTGTGCTATTTGCTATATGCAGAAGGAAGGTTTGACTCTCCAGTCAGCTGAGGCTCATTTGAAAGTGAAATGTGGGAAAATGCTGACATCTCTTTCTCTTCCTGGCTAACACCAGGGGCACCACTGCATTTACATCCCTGTCTCCCTTTCTCAGTCTGCACTTTCTTTCTCATTTACATTATGGATGGTTCATTTAGCTTACATGACCGAGTGAATACATAACCCAGGGCAATTCAAAATACCATGAGGGCCTGTAGGGATAAAATGAAACCACATAAGCAAAAAAGAAAAAGAAAGAAAAAAAACAACACTGCCGCACTGCCATCTGCAGCAACTTGCTATTCAGCTCTTCCCCTTTCATGTGGTTGACGAACGCGGCCTGCTCCCTCGCCCAGATGGCTGGGCTAATAATGTGTATCAGTTAAATGCAGCGAGTGATGATTTATAGAACAGTGAATTATTGTTGAATTGACCATTCCCTAAATATCCCCCTGCAGGAACTGCCCAGTTAAAGTTAGCACCTGGCCTTTCATGATTCTTCATATTGACATGGAGTGCCTGTGAATATAGGAGAGACATTGGTATTTAAAGGGTCTGCAGGAGCAAATGCCAAATGTATAAAAGCTGTAGGTGCTTTTCTACCTTCTCGCTGTGTCTGTGTGGAAATTCTCTGGGGGGGGGGGGGTTCCAAGGAATAAGGGGCAATGCTGAGGACTCTGAACTGCACACACTAAGTAATGTTACATGTGACTTTGGCTAAGTGAAATATTTTCCTTTATGCTTACTTCAACTCTGTATTTTCACTCCTGGAAGCTAAAAGAAGCTTAGCATGGCTCACAACCCAAAATAATCCTTCTTTGTCTTAAGATGTTTTGCAGTCACGTGACTGTTAACCAGCTGACATCTGTCTGGACATGTGACCCTTTTGGGTCACAAGTAAAAGCTTTTCGAGGTTTACTACCACTTAGCTAGTAGTTAAATTGTTTACACACAAAATAGTGTCTTTCATGTAAAAATACAGCCTGAGCATCCTTTTAGTGACCAAAGCAATCTTGAGGACTTTTTCCCCCCAGTGTGCAGCATCCTCTTAGCAACAGATTTCACTCATACACTGGATTTCGAAGTCTGGTTTTAAAGCCTCAAAGTAAAAATTTCTGTCATCCTTATCTTCGTCGCAAAGACCCAGGGCACATATGACTGTGATACATACTCAGTGGCATTTGACTAATTGACAAGTCATTAGCCAGTGATGTGCAGTTTTATGCCACATATAATCGTTCATTTCAAAACATAGTATCACCACAAAATTGCCTTCATTTTTAAATTAGTTCAATTTAACCCAAAATGAGTGCTTGAGCCCATAAACCTGCCAGTAAAATGTTTACTGTTTCCCCATAGACTTCCACAGGACTGGAAGTCTTTTTGTAGCCACAGCTATCGGCATCTGGTGGCTCTCGGATAGAATGCAGGTCAATGGCACGTCAGCATCGGCTTAATTTTCTGACGAGGACGCTAAGTCCGTGTTTTTTATGATTTCACCCACCTCCAGAAACCACTCCCTAACCATTCTGGGAATACACTTTTCCCCCTCACAACCAGTGGCTATGTCCTGTTCACGTGCAGACAGCTCTCAAGCAATGAAACTTTTATAGTGGTCCTTGGCACAGCTTCCCAGTTCATCCACTGACTGACCCTCCGCAACAGCGCGTGGGCGGAACTGCTCAAAGATGACCAACTTGAGATGACAAGGGCACCAGACAAATCCAAGCACCGAAAGAATATGACTATCAACCATCATAACAGAATAAATATGGTGGAACATAAAGGAAATGCATAATGGGACCCTTTTTGTAAAACCAGTCCACATTTAAAAGAAATCATCTGAAAGCCTTTACTACAACAACCATTTGAAAAATATAAAACAATATGTAACATGTAAGATGCTACGCAGGGTTGTCCTAAACTAAAGAGTTATTTCTCATCATACTTAAAACTGTATGACTAACTATTGTAGAAGAGTACTGTTTGTATCTGTTTGTTTGTGCTTACATGGAGATGCTAAATGGAATGGATCTGTTGACTTTCACCTCAGAATTTTAGTACAAAGCCATATATGCAGTCACATAAAGCAGCCTACACCCCCTTTTTACAATTTTTTTTAATGGACTACATGTTTTCCTGCATCCGTAAAGCATCATTATGCATTGTATGCCACGGAGACCGCTGTTTTTGTGGATGCGTTAACATTTCAGGCCACTATAGTGAACAAATGCAAGCAGGGAAAAATGGTAAGGTGTAAATACGGTTGGTAAATATGGAGTGAGTTCGGACAGAGCCTTAGTCTGTGAAATGTGAGAGACAGAGATAGAGAGCGATAAGGCGAGCGAGTAGGCCTGCATGTGGTGAATAGTCGAGTAGGTTTTCTTATCTGTGTGTTTTGTGTGTGTGTGTGTGTGTATTTTATGGTTGGGTAGAGCTGTTAACATTATGACTGCATTGTGTAACTGAAGATAAGAATTTAATACCTGCATTGAGATTAAAAAACGTGCTTTGGCACATAATACAGGCTTTTATTCCCGCTGCCAACAACTTTGACAGCACTTTGTTTTCATCTCAGAGCTGCACAACAA
>NW_005187436.1:3964945-3985795 GCF_000239375.1 Pundamilia nyererei | reverse complement strand
ACAACTTCAAGGACTCAATGAGCTTAATGACAGAAGTGCCACGCACATAAACACGGCTCTACCCACATGGAACAAGAATGCGGCGTGTGATTTCACAGGAAGACATTTCACAAGTGGCTGCTATTGTGCGCTGGCGATAAAAGTCAGAGTGAGAAAACATTTGAGCAGGGAGCAGATTGCGAGCTCCACCTCTGCGCCTTCATCGGCGGTGGCTCTCCTGCTCTGCTTTGCAGCTCCAGCCTGGACAGGTCCACGGCTGTTATCTCAATGATGTTCTAATTCTAGTCAAACAGTTCTGTGTTTGACTCAATAGAGGCAGTGTTAGTCAGGAGAGTCAATATTAGCAGAGCACACAGAGCAGGCCCGGTGTTAGGAGAGACAGGAGGTGTGTGTGTGTGTGTGTGTGTGCGTGCTGGTGGCTGTGTATGTGACAGGATACATGGTTAAGCGCACTCTATCAGTGAACCTTGACCACACGGCGAGGCAATAATAATAAAGGCAATAAGAAAAAGGAAGAAGGCAAACTCCTGCTTACGTTTGCCTCAGCGGCTTCTGCGTTCGCCAAGAGTGACATTTCTTTTATCACCCTTTCGTGGATGTTATTGTTAGACGTCAGAGTTCCTGCGTTCGGCCTTTCTCAGTCCTCGCTCGAGGACACTCTGCAGTCGAGCCTGGACTTGCTGACAGACCTACGCAAAGAGCTCAGCACTTTGGCTCAGCTTTTAAAGAGGTTTTATTAGAGTTTATTTCAGGTCAAACAGCTGCCAATATCAACAGCCTCATTATGATATCGTCAGTATCGCATTGCACAACTACCACATTAATTCTTCCACTCAACAAATGTGGTGTGGATGAGTAAACTTTAAGTGTAGTCAGTACTAATGCTCAATTACTGTGATTTCACAACATGAAACAAGTAGTGGCATAAAGCATATCTGTGGCTGAATGAAGTTTTAATTACAGAGGGCAGCTAAATAATGTTTGAGTTTTGCCTCATTTGCAGTTATTGAATAAGAGGAAATTATGAACCCATCAGCTATCTGCACCTTCTGTTTGTTCGGGATTCATTCAGTAGGAGAATTGGGGGGGGGGGGGTGTAGAAAAACATCAGGCTTCTGCATCTGCCACACACTCTGATTATTGCCTGTTGATTACTCTTTTCTATTACAAATGTAATCATAACATAAATACATTCATTTCCTTAATCAGTGTCTTTGTCTTGTGCTCAATTTGTGAGCCAACAGATCTGCTATCCACATCAGAAAACTGATATTTCAGTATTTGTGGTTGGAATTGGTAAGCTTGATAGTCATGAATATAGCCATGGTAAAAGTTTCAATTCTATCAGGACATAATAACAGA
The DNA here is from genome assembly GCF_000239375.1 of Pundamilia nyererei. Lineage (NCBI taxonomy): Eukaryota > Metazoa > Chordata > Actinopteri > Cichliformes > Cichlidae > Pundamilia > Pundamilia nyererei. The sequence goes on along the minus strand of NW_005187436.1, from coordinate 3,984,433 downwards.
AATAATTTGGTCTTTAACAGGTTCTAAAACGATTTAAACGCAACCTCAGACGAACAGCAACACACGACACGTTCCGGTGTGTCTTATTTGTTTAACAGAAATGAAGCGAAAGCGCAGAAGCAGCGCTGTGGAAAAAACAAAGTACACCCCACGAACCACCTTTGGAAGCAATAAGCTGAAGTAATGGTTTTCTGCTCAGTGCTTCCTCTTTTTTTAACTTAAGAAAACAAGTGTGGGAAAAAACACAAGCCGCCTGAGAAAGCATCTTCACCAGTTTAACAACACACACTACAGTGATTAAAATCCAGGCTGCTGAGCAAACTGATTTCGAGTATGCAGCTGGAACACCTCAGTGTTGGGTCAGCTTTGACTGAATTCCCCACAACAATAAAGCACTTGATAAAAACCACAGTGATTCATGCCTCTGTGGTCTTCTCCACTTAGCGTAGAGTGTCATGGATAGTAAAGTCCATGATGTCATTACATTATGTTGAAGTAAAGAGCCATGATTTTTAAGTACTTTTGTATTTTGAGCTTAATTAATTTAGCAAAAAAAAAAAAAAAAAAAGACAATACAGGATAAACAAAGATAGAAATGATCTTGGCTGAACTTTAGCAGTTATGGTTTTCATAACTGCTATGAAAAAACAAACAAACTGTACAAGGACAAACAGATAAGAGAGCAAGCAGGAAGTTAGCTGAAGAGTGGAGCATTTAGCTATCAAAACAGAGCCACAGTCACAATAGGCAAAGTGGTTGGAGACTGCGGCACAACCAAAATCACTGTGACTGTTCACAGTGAACATGTGTCCTCAGTGCTTTGGAGTTGTTTGCTTCTAAGACGGGAAGCAGATCTGTGACCACTCACAGAGACTTTGTTGACAATTACCTGCAATATGTGATAATACGAAGCTTCACTGTGGGCTCACGAGACCAATACCAAGGTCCATAAACTAAAGGTCAGTGGATCGATTTCCTGGCATAGAAAAAAAAGTGCTTGTGTAAATGAGGCTTTTAGTAAAAAGTGCTTTGCGTGCTCAGTTAGAAAAGAAAAACACTATATTGTAAGTACCAAAGCATTTATTAAGTCTGTTCCTGTTAGCATACACAGAAATTTACACTCAGAGTCCAGCTGGAACCTTACAGAACTAAAATAGAAATAGTGATGTAATTGCTGCAGGATGCCAATTTACCTGCAAAATGACATTAGTTCTTCATTATATATGAATATAACCAGAATATAAGCCCAGATTGCAGATTGTAAGGTCTTTGATTTGATATAAGAGGTGAGTGCTCTTGTGATTTGGTGTTATGTAAATAAAACTGAACTGAAAGACGTGCTGCACTCATGCTCACTGGTGCAGACCGACTCCAACATGATGGAAATTTGTCTCTGTGTATAAACAAGATGGCAATTATTTGCAGACCTTCACCAGTCGGTCTGAGAGTGATTGCACGCAGTCAGAGTTGGACTGCTGTCCTGCCTGTCGACAGACTGCCTCCCACTCGAGGACCTGTGCAATGGAAAGTGGTCACCTGGAGCCACTGGTTTGGTTCCTGCAGCTACTCACATTCGGTCTCCAACAGCAAAAAAAGACCACAGGCCTGATCATTTGACTAAATTGCTCCAGAGTTATTATTTGAATTTGAGACGTGAGCAGCATTTTTTTGATGCTCAGAATCAGACTAAATATCCACGTTTTACTGTAACTTGCAAGCAGGCTGTGTCACATTTAGCTAAGCAGCTGTGATTGTAGCAAGCTGTCAGTCATGTCTGACAGAATCTGTGGCCTTGTTAGTGGTAATAACTAGTGTAAACAAACAGCAGCAGTGTATTTTAGGGTCATCACAAGCATCAACCGAAACCCTGTACTCAGCACAAAGTGCCAGCTCGGATGTGGCAGAACACTACTTCTATTTAAATCTGCTGACATGAGAAAAAGCAACATTAGCTAATGCACTACTTAAAGACCATAATCGCTCTTTCCCCTACTGTTAATGAATGCTAATTAGAAGTCTGGAGCAGTTTTCTGGCGTGTGCTGGCTGTTCCTCTAATGTGCCGTATTGTTCCTCTCCTCGCTCCAGCTCAGCACTAATGCTGCTGTGCCAGCTATTAAAGTCAGATAAGCTATCCATCTTTAGCATTGCCAGCCAAAAAGCCACTAATAGCTTAGCCACAAAATTGCTAATTTCCATGGTTTTCTTTCCCAGTTTGAGTGTTCGCTCTCGGTGTATAACAGATGCACTGAGGCAGATATTCCTCTCTGGTTCCCTGGTGTCACTCTGTCAGCCTGCTGTGTTGCACACGATCCATTTTTTTTTTAAAACCACCACAAAACACTCCATCAGGGAAACAGGCCACTATATTTGTGGGTGCCTCTTCACAAAGCCGGCTTCTACACGACACTCCATCATGTATGCTGTCATGAAAGCCTACAAGCAGCGTAAAATTCCCCCTCCATGATAAATGCATCTGTGACTCTTAAAACCAGAGTGCATTTTAGGAACCCTTCTTGTGGAATGTGGGTTGTAATAATGTGATTTAATCCATGAAACAACTTGGCTGTAATGCCGTTAATCACAGCCACACTTTTAACGAGGATTAGGAGACATATTAGCTTCCATATTATCCTCAGTTCAGATTGCTGTTAATTTTATAACAGACTTTAAGATCTGGCAGTTATCCATTAGCCAATTCAGGCTCCATAGGCTGCTAAAGATCTGAGGAGGAAAGTGCGCACAACATTAGTGATATGGCTAGAGTAATGCACTGCTTGCAAAGTGCGCATATTTAATGGTTGTAGATTAGTAATTGAAAATAACTTTAGTGTTTGCTTGGCTGTGGTCCAAAGCCATAGAGTGAACTATCAAAAGAAAAAGGCCTGGCAGGTACTTGGAAACATCTACCCATTATCATGGAGCGCTACTTCAACTAAACGAACACCAGCAGAAAAGTGCAGATAACTGCTCTTCTTTCATACAGAAGCCTGAAATAAGTGATGCTAAAGAGACGTATGATTGAATACAGGACACAGATCGATCTGACCAGGTGGATCATCCGCAAGACTGGCAACATATTTTTATTTGTGATTGCAATCTTGTTAATCACACAAGGGTCAAAACGATGAGCATACTGTAACAGTCACAATGGTGTGTAAGGGTTAGTGATGTCAGAAGTATGCGCCACTGCCCTCTGTGGAGTATGAGAGCATCGTGCTTGCACGTGAGTGTATGGACAGACATGGACTTTATATGTTTACCTGTCTAACAATTTGCAACGTTATGGGTTGTAGGAACACTGTGCTTCAGTATGATAAACAGCCGTTCAACCGAGCCTTGTAAGGTTGATGATGAGAGTGTGCATTGAAGGACAAGCACTGTGGAATTCCCAGTACAAGTGTGGTCGTGTGTTTTTCTGACTGTCCTGCTAAGTGTTTCTACTGCTCCTCTCAACGACTGAGTACAACCCACGTTACAATACCTCCCACTTCACTCTGGAGAGTGAAGCCAATGGGGAAAGGCTTCAAATCTGGATTCTTCATAAGGGTCAGCAGGGGCTGCAAAAAAAGCGAAACTGTACAGAGCTTTAGAAGAAAACAATTCTGTAACTGATTTGTTCCACATGTAAACATCATCATGATGTGTTTATGAACTCTTAAATACAACAAGGTGCACATTTGGTTACTTTTGGAGTCGAAATGGACACTAAATTCTTGTTCGCTTTAGGTAGTGCCTATCTTGTGATTTACACGTTGCCCCCTTTATGTGTCTGAGTCAGCTCGAAGGTGAATGGCAGTCAGTCTGTGGCAGGGATCCAGTTGCTGCTTTGCTGTTATATTGTAGCTGCACTTGTGCATCATTTCAGATTTTTCTTCTCATACAGGAAGTTCAGCGTGAAATGTTTCATGATGTCAGAATACAATGAAAAACTCCAGAAAGAACTAGATGGGACGCGAATAGAATCACCAGCGTGACAAACCGAGCCCTATGATGCCAAACTTTCCACATTTGTGTAATGTGTAGCCCGTGAACAATCCAATGTCTGACTGAATAAATCAATAACCTCCACTTTGTGAAAGAGTCTACCCATGCTGCACTCTTTAAAATCATTGTGATGTCGATCCCAGTGTAACACACTGCAGTTTTTTTCCCCTAAGAAATGGTCAAATACATTCACTTAAAGATATAATGACAGTGGAAACGACCTTATGAGCCAAAAGGGTTCATTTCGTGACGTTCCCATCCAGAGTGATCCAGACAAAGAAATTTAAATGCGAGTGCATGGAAGTGTGAAATCCACTCAGGATTGAGTAGCTGTTAGTCAAGCCAGTTTTTTTCTTTTCTTTTTTCTTATTTGAGACTGTACACTTTAACTGCTTCTTTTCCTCCAGAGATCAGAGCTAAAACAACTTCCCAATGTTTAATTCTGACACCCACTGGTACCAACGTCTAGGTCTCACCCTCACAGAGGCATCTTATTTCATGGGTTTGAAACCGGATTCATAAAAATGCACAGAGTGCAGACACTCTGTGAATGTAACGGCTCTTTAGAAACCGTTTTTTGTGTTTCTCTGCCCACTGAGTATTCTGGAATAAGCTGATACATCAGCGAGGGTAAATTTGACAACCTCGGGCTTTGTCATTGCCACACGGATGGAACAGTCTTGCCTGGGAATCAGGAAACCCTGGAAGTGATTAGTTTATAGAGCGTGCAAGAGTTATAGTCTTGCGGTTCTGCAGACGTGCTGTGCTCTGTGGCAATGCATCATGGGAAAAGTGAAGTTTTAATGCTGTGTGGTTTTATGGCTGTTCATCATGCTTTGTGACATGTACAAAAGTGAGGTTTACCATTTCCCCCGACAGTCTGGTGTTACACTAACAGAGGCTGATGGATTTAGCAGAGCCTAGCGTCACTAGTCTGTGAATCTGCTCATATCTCCTTACTTACACATGTGAGATAATTTTCCACAGAACAAATACAGTACAGTTATATTATGAACATATGACATTTTCTTTACCCAATCTTGGCATAATTTAGAGCCTTGAAAAAATAATTTGATTCATCTTTTTATTAGTTTTCTGTCTTCGGGTTTATAAAAATGTCAACAAAAAATACAGGAAATGTCTGTATTTTCTGAAGCCTATCATAAATGCTTGAAAATACATGTTATCCCAGTGGCAGCTTAGCATCACACAGGAAAACAGCAGCATGGCAGCACAGTAACACATTATAGTGATACTTATGCTTTTTATAGTTTGGATTACAATGTGAAATTCAGCCATTACATTACAGTTACTAGGTCCAGTAAAGATGCATTACTTTTGACAATTTTAGTGGCATTAACCTCTTTAGGGAGAAGAAGTTAATAATGGCGGTACATTTAATGGTCGGAATGTGCCGATGCGAGGCCAGCGGACAGATAGGCCAGTAAATTTTGAGCGAGGAGTCGTTATATGCCTGCGCCTTCTGCAGGCTCTTTCCAAGCAGCACCCCTCATCTAAAACAGAGAATTTCCAGTAGTGTAAATACATAATAAACAAACCATTTTCTGCTGCGAGGAACTGCAACTGTGGACAATTTCCCAGCCTGATCCTTCCAGCACTTGCTTAAGTTTATTTATGAAAGTGTCTTCATTTAAATGCTGGGTCTTTTTAGCTGGCATGCTTACATTACCCACAATCATAAGTTAAGCAGGCCATTAAATTTTCAGCTACCACAATCATGAGATCAAAATTACACCTTGTCCAAGAATCTTTGGCTCATTATTGGACCAACAAGACAGCCTGCCAGCATGCTGAAATAAAGTGAATATATTAGGCTATATTCAGGACTACAGCCTCAAAGAGCCAATGTGGTCATAGTCTGTTTTTTAAATGAATTCAACCACAAATGAGTTAAAATGATATAATATTGTAAGAAAGTTATCTTTGAGTCTGTTTTGAACATGTGGAACAGAAAATTTTAATTCAGAAGGTGCAGGCCAGGAGACAAGAAAAGGAAAAAACACGTGCACCGAGTCCATTCCTGCGTTGTCTGCCTCGGGCTCTTTGACCTTCTGTCGCACGTCTCTCTTTCATCTTTTCATACGTGTCATGGCGTCACAGGTCTGACTGTGATTACAAATAAACAAAAAGGAAGCGTCAAACGTGAAACTTTACATGTAATTGTTTGACGAAGCGGGAATTTGTGATGTTGGAAGGTTCTAGACTTCCTACAGCCTGCAGTCAAAAAATGTTCATCCAATCATTAAAAAAAGTCCTTATATTTAAAATGAAGTCAGTCCAGTTACTTTTCAGACTGGGGGCTATGTATGAAAATGGTTGTAATTCCTAAACAGTTAATGTAATACTTTTGTGAAACTAATTGAATTAAAGCTGAAAGGCTGCACTTCAATCACATCTTGGTTGTTTGATTTAAATTCTACCGGGGACTATGCAGAGAGGCAAAAACCCATGGACCTGACTTTGTGCACTAGACAAGCCGATGCTGTATTTGAAACTACATGCAAGCCTTTCCTCTGCTTTGTGGGTGACTATGCCTTCAGGCTGTTTGAACGTTTTGCCTTGTCTTGTACATGGGAGGGTTGCTAAAACCACAAACCAACCACCACAATAGTTTCTATGAGAAATTATTTCACATCTAGATCTGGCAGTTACGCTGCTAGCTGCTTCTTGTCTTTTCGCTTTTCAGCCAAAGGAAGGAGAACTCCACGGAGGAGCATCGGCTCAACACAACACGATTATAAACCTGACTCTGACACCACAGAAAACCTTTCGCTCCTCCTGCTAGAGAAACTGTGTCCACAGCATCCTGTTTTTTCCAGTAGTTATCCTGTGATGTGCCCACAGGGTGGGGTGGTAACAGTGTGTGGATTGACAAATGGCAGAGTGGTTAGCTGCATGTCATACAGCCTCAATCCCAGATCTCGGGAGCGGCTGACTCACAAGCTTCTCCACCCTCCGCTGCACGACACAGCCACTAACAAACAACTTAACACGCTGTGGAATGTGGCTGAACGCTGAAGTGGGGGAAGAACAGGTCTTAATGAACCACAAACAGCCACAAGACTGCAGGGCGCCAGCACCTCGCATAACAGTGACTATTATTCTTATAATCATTCCTCCTTTTGCTCTATCATTTCTCAGATGTCTAGCTGTTGCCAAAACAACAGCTTGTTATCAGAGGACTGATCAGCATGTGCTCACAAAAGGTTCGCCCCGATGAATTCCCATAACAGGTTTCACATTTGGGTGAAGAGCTACAGGTGTGAGCATTCCTGTGCAGGGATGGAAAGATAGCCCTGGGAGTGAGGGTAGGAAACGGGCTCAAGATTTCCAAGATAAGGATTACCTGTGAACCTGTGAAGGTCATGCACACACACACACACACACACACAAAAAGAAAAAATCCCCAACAATCTCTACTCCATCTTCTTAAACCTCCTGTAGCAACTCACAAATAGCAGGCATGCAGTTCTCTGATATGACCTCTGACAAGGATAATCCAGAACCTTGTTACACCTTTTTAAGACTTAATTGCTGCCTGTCACCAAGCAGGAATCTTCTCTCTTTTTACAAGGCCTTTAATAGCCAAGTGCACCAGTCTTCTTTCTGGTGTAACTTATCAAACTAAATGGGCGGATAAGTAATCAGGCAGATGAAAGATCGGGAAACCGTGTGAGTCAGTAAACCGCATAGCTCATGGTAAAATTCTTTATATTGTTCTGGGCGGTGCTTCACCGCACCGTTTTGCCTTGAGCGAAAAGGAAGCAAGGGTGTAGCAATCTTAAGCGAAGGGAAACTTGTTGAGCGGTGTTTTCTGCTGCGTTCCTTCCTGACTAACTCTGTCTCCTAGACTATGTCTTAACATCTACTGTAATGTTTTTCTTGTTGCTGTTGTGATGAAACCTCGTCGCTGGCCAGATTATGTTGAAAAGCAAAATGATGCAGACACTACAAGCAGATATTTCACTGCAATAGTCGTGGACAATGTTACTGTATTTTTTTAAGTTTTCCATTTGATTTAATTTGTGTGTCAGTGAACTATCAGTGAACTATGTCAGTGACAATTTTGGCAACTTTAAAAGTGGGTTCAATAAAAAAAACAATCTTCTAAAACATGTTTACTGTTGCAAATTAGCTGAATATAAACATAATTTCTAGGAGATATGGCTGGCCAGGCAGATTAGAGGCGATGTCACGTCCCGGGTGTCAGTTGCTCCCTGCTGAATAGCTTCTGTGTTCAGCCGTGGAGTGACGGTGAAGGGTGGAAAGCTCACTGCAGCATTTCAAAGGTGAGTGATTTATATGGCAGCTGTTCCCCAGCGTGGCGTTCTGAATGCCCGTGCCCCATGTTTAACAGCTGACAAACACATGCCTCTTCTGTCACGCCGCATTTATGGCGTCACACACAATTCTATTAGTGCAACCTCAGCCATACAAGGGTATAAAGAAGCTTTTATGATGCAGTTATCGAAGTCAATCAAAACGGGGTGACTACATGGACAGCGCTGGCCAGACGAGGCAGCCGCCAGCGCGCTGACAGCTAAGCCAATCTCAAGGACAACGCTTTAATTTGCTGTTTTCTCATTGCTCGCATTCAAAAATCACAAACTTGCTTTTCATATGATGCGTGCGGTCCTTAAAATAAAAGGGAAGGCTTGGAAGTAGTTTGTTTGATATTTGAGATCTCTCCATTAACCCACAGCAGCGCACTGGGAGAGTGTAACCTTATTTCACGCTGGCTCTCAAATAGTGCCGAGAATTTGTGAGGCAGTTAGTGGCCGTCATTAATAACAGCCTAGGCTGGTCTGACAGCTGCTGATTGGAATGAAGAGCTGCGCTACGGCAGACAGCTACAAATTTCCCTGACAGCCAGGTCTCCATTACTGGGTGTCAGCTGCCAAAACAGCAGTAATCAGAGAAGGGGAGAGGAGGGAAAAAAGCCACTCTCTCACCACCAACGGCTTCCTTTTCCCCTACTGTTACAAAACACAAACACACAAACACACGTACACATATAACTCACATTTTTCATCTGCTCCTCAAACAGCTGCTGAATTTCTCTATTTATGTCAGACAGGCATCATTTTTATCCACTGCTTTTATTAGAGCTCGTTCCTTACAAGTAAACTTCACAACAGCGACAACCAAAACATTACAGTAGATGTAAAGATATTTTCCAGGAGACACACTTAGTCTGAAAGGAATGCAGCAGAAGACACCCCTCATCAAGTTTCCCTTTGCTTAATAAATCCGATTCAACAGTTTTTTGTTTCCTGCTAATGTAGAGTCCTACATTAGCAGGAAAAATACATTTTTCAAAAAAACAAAGTCCACCCTTAATACTTCTGTAGGAATTAATAGCAGCCAGATGCTGCTAATCAAATGCACTAGACTCACTGATCAGCAACTGTGAGCGTCTCTATAAAACCAGAATTTTATGGCAGTAGAAATCCCAGCAAATCCAACCTGAGATCAAACTGTGCAATGCTCAGAATAACTGCAAAACCCCCAAGATGTAGATCTCAGAAGCTCAGTTAACGTGTTAAATAATTACGTTTATGGCAGCGCTATTTGTTTTTTTTTTTTAATGAACAAGTATGACTTGTTAGGAAGGTTTTGGCAAGAGGAAGCCTCTTCTCTGTAAAAAGAACATGACAGCATGGTTTCAGTTTGGAAAGCTGGATCTGAATAAACCACAACACATCAGGAACAATGTCTAAAGCAGAGATATGTAAACATAATACACAGCACCATGTCTGGAGACAACCGAACGGAGCATATCAGCAGAGACACCTCACACCAACTATCATGCACGGTGGTGGAGGAGTGATGATTTGAGCTTGTTTGCAGCCTTGCAGCCACAGAACGTGGTTAGAATAGAATAGCCTTTACTGTCATTGTACAGAGTACAACGAAATTGGAGTGCCACTCCCTTGGTGCAAGATAAATAATAAATATAAATGTAAAATATAAAAAGTACAATAAAATAATCGCAAGTACTTAAACAATAGTAAGTACGATATATACAGGATAGCAGCATTAATATAATGACAGTGACGGTATGGTATAGCTAAGCAGGTTCAATTGTTTTTGTGCTTATTTACTACAGTGATAGCTCTGGGAAAGAAGCTATCCCTGAATCTGTTTGTCCTGGTTTTATGTGACCATGTTAGCTTATGTTAGCTTGCAGTCATTGAGTTGACCATGAGGCCATCCATCTGACAGCTAAAGTTAGGCCCAAATTGGGTCATGCAACAGTGCAATTACACTAAGCACACCAGGAAGTATATAACATAATGGCTGAAAAAGAAAAGAATCAAGGTGCTGCAATGAGCCAGTCAATTCAATTTCAATTCAATTCAATTTTATTTATACAGCGCTAAATCACAACAAAAGTCGCCTCAAGGCGCTTCATAGATACAGAGAAAAACCCAACAATCATATGACCCCCTATGAGTAAGCACTTTGGCAACAGTGGGAAGGAAAAACTCCCTTTTAACAGGAAGAAACCTCTGGCAGAACCAGGCTCAGGGAGGGGCGGGGCCATCTGCTGTGATCGGTTGGGGTCAGAGTCCAGACCTCTATTCAATTGAAATGATGTTGTTAGACCCTAAAAGATCTGTACATTAATGAATATCCACAAACCTTAATGAACTGAAACACCGCTGTAAAGAAACATTGGCCAAAATTCCTCCACAACAATGTGAGAGACTGATAAACTCATACAGAAAACGATTACTTCAAGATATTGCTACTAAGACCGTGTAAAGTCCTATAAAAACTTTCTTTTTCACATGACTGTACATGTAGCATGAAGCAGCAGCTTTAGCATCTATTTATGATGATGGCTGTATTCATTTAGGAAAGGTGATAAGAAAATGGCAGATAGATTAAAAACTATATTGTTCACATGACTGATGCTAAACTGCTAACCTTCATAGTTTTGTGAAGTTAAGTTTACACGTTTACATAGTCTCATTGTGCTGCAAACGGAGATATTTTTAAAAAAAAAACTTATTTAACATAAGAAACAAAATAGCTGTTTCAATAGTAACTGTAATGTGACTGAATTAACTTGCAATGTAATTACAGCAGTGTGTTACTTTGGACTGCACTGCATGCTACACTGGCAGAAACAACAAGAATCACAACAGCATGCCAGCGAAAGAAGAGAAGATGAGGACAGCTAATAAGTAAACACGGATGTGACAAAAATGCAGATTTCTTGGCTCGGAAAAGGGAACGCGCTCAGCCTGCTTGCTAGACATGTTTACTGAATGTAACATCGGTAATAGACATGTCAGCCAAGTCCACCAAAACATTTGCAATTATAGAAGAAATACTGCATATTTTTGGCATTCACAGAACTTGAACCTGGTTTGAGAGGACATACAATCTGTGGTAAACTATATCAAAAAGGCAAGTCTAGAGGGAAGCATCTGATCCATGCTGTATAATTTTGCAGTTTTTAACCAAACCTCAGTTTTCAGTAGCCTAAAATCAGTGACATGCTACGCTTAAAGCAAGAGGTGGAGCCCAGTCTTCAGCGTTCATTGATCTGTAGGTTACAAAAATGTCCTGATTCTCCTAGCTTTATGTCTCCTTCTAAGTACATCTGGCAAATTTGTAAACATTATAAAAATATGCAAAACTGCAAGACAGGATTGCAAATTGATGTCAGGTCTCCGCTGTCCCCCCTTTTTTATCCAGTGGGAGCTGCCCAGAGAAAGGCAAGAAGAAATATTCGTTTCTTGGAAGCATAAAATGCAAGAGATTTATCATCTATGTGCAAAACCACAGTGGGTTGTTGCAGAGAAAATACAGTAATTTCATCAAAAGTAGGCATCTACATAATTTCACAAGAGCAAAATTGTAGATGTTGGGCACCTTCCAAGCCTCACAGAGTGTTTTCCACATGAATGGCAGCGCATCACATACAATTTGCTACAGACAGGGACTATTTACAATAATGGCAAAAAGCCAAAATTGTACCAATATAGTCCTCAACCCTCCTGATCGTGCAACTGCACTTGTGTAAATGGCGAAGGCGGGCGCAGCATGTTTTCAGCGGGAGGAGTCAAAGTGAAAGTCTGTGGCCTTGAACAGTTTGATCCCTGTAATGACAGAGGGCTTTGGTATGGGTCAACCTGTCAGCGCTATGCTTCTACTGATCACTGCTGCAAACCATGGTCCTCCACACACTGTGACACACTCACACAGGTCTGGGTGTGTCCCGCTGTCCACTTTGCTTCTACTGATGAAGTTTTCTACCAACAGTAATATGTGTAATAGTAAGGTCAGACCCAAACAGACTAAGGTCTGCTCAAATGCTGTTTGATGGATGAGCAATTAGCTGACGATGGGTTGTGGGAAAGTATTTTTTTGACATTTCATTTTAGCCAAAACTCTGTCAACCCTGCAACAGATGTGGCAGCACATTAAAATGAATCACATCTCAAACTTCCTCCTAATGTTGTTTTACACATAAACTGTTTGCACTCTGCAGTTGGAGTACGGGGCAGATTAGTTATCAGAGCCACATAGATTAAAGTGACACATGAGTAATCACTGATGAGTTATTCATTCTAGAGAGTCGGCCTCTCGTCTTATACCAACTGTGCAAACAAACAAGCTCATTTAAACCCCCTGTACGCACATACTGCACACAGGAACATTCACGCATACAGACTGCAGAGCTTTCACAGGAGGTGGCAGACGACCAAGAATGGGAGGCTTCATTTTATAGCTGCCTCTTCCATGTCAGCTTTACTCCAGCAGCAATAAAACACTCCATAATAAAAGCCACTATCCCAGAGAGGCAGCAGGACTCCAGCGACAGATAATCCACACAGCTCACACGGCTCGCATAGCGTTTGCATTTCTTGCCCCTGAATTCATTTTGCAGGTTTACTTCAGCATTCTCTGGTTTTAAGTATAATGGAAAGCAGGGAGCTTTGGCTTAGCTGCTGGATCAACATGAAAACACAGCAATAATGTGACCTTAGACACAAGCGGGAGAGCGAGATGGTTAATTACAGCCAATAACATCATCGAAACCTTTGGAGTTAAGATGTAATTAAACTCGATAACCAGATAAAAACTGATAAGGGGAAAAAATGTCAGGTAGTAAATCGATATATTTCTTTTATGTGGACACTAGTTTTTACAGTTGCCATGTAACATAATGAAAATTTGACAAACACTGCCATATAATATACAGTCATGTAGCAAGCGTGGCTCCAAAAAAGAAATATGTCACTCACGGGACATAACTCCAACCACTGACCACGTATTTCACTGAATACTTCAGCCGCCTCTAAATCACTCACTGCAATTTATGTCCATGCTTGTAAACCCACGGTCAAGGTTACTTGCAAGCGCAGCAGAAATTGGCATGTGCCATTATTGTCAGTGTAATTCACACAATATTTATGACAGAGGATGTCCCATCTGGAGCCTCTTCCTTTCTTCTGATCCCCTGAGAGTGGGGTGCCTGAAGGTAGCGGCGCTTCTCTGTGACATCTGCTCTCCTCCTCTGAGTGTAATGCAACACAGTTGCAAAAACACTGCAGAGTTACAGGGTTCAGTGAAAGCAGTATTACTATTTCATGTGCTGATAGTTTAGAAATGCCTATATGGTATTTAGCGCTTCAAATACACATTGTTATCATGTTTGATCATTAAATCATATCCTGAAAAGATTAATCAATTAATCAACTTTTTTTTAAAAATGATTAGTTTTTTATTTTGAGCAATCTTCATAATGTAAGTTTCAGACAGCTTCTCTAACATTTGACATTTTTAGGAGTTTATTGGACCATATTCACACACAGATAGCTCTCTTCAAATGTTAACAGCACCTGTAAAGCTTGACAATTCATAAACCTGCTTTCTTTAAACCATAAATACCAAGACTGAAGTCTAAAAGCAGTCCATTTGTTTCCCTTTAACCTCCCTGGAGCAAACACTATAAGTTAGTTGTCCTGTTTGTCACGTGAAAGTGGATAACATGATGCCAAATGACAAACTGCTCGAATGTTACCATTTTAATTTAGAAAGATGTTGAGAAATGACCCATCAGAGCTTAGGATAATGACTCAAAATGCTGTAGTTGAGGCCCAAAATGTATTAATTTTGAAACAGACAGCAGCAATTCAAATTTAGGAAACTGGGACCAGTAAATGAGTGATATGTGCTCGAAACTGCAAAGAATCTGGGTGAAACTGAACTGGATAAATGGAAGTAATGAGTGGATGGAATATATTCGGTTTGTACCAAGCATATATTCCTTAATGACTGATTTGCATGGGTTCTCTCTGGGTACTACAGCTTCCCCCCACAGTCCAAAGACATGCAGTTAATGGGGTTAGGGTCATTGGTAACTAAGTTGCAGGTAGTGCAGGGCAATATGGCGAAAAATATTTATCACGATATATATTTGAAAATTTGCGATAACGATTTAACTAAAGATATAATTGACACGAGACAAAATACAATACAAAATAAACGTCACAACTTTGTTAGTGCAAAAAACCCTCCATCGATGTATTTTCACTTAAACAAGCAGCTGTTTTTTATGTGTATTAAAGCTATATAAAAATGTAACAGTGCAAATACAAATTCATTGCTGACAGTTTAACCAAAAGGCATTTCCAGTGGAAATGGGCCAAGATATCCTCAGCATAACCATGTATAAAATCCACATTATTATAAGGGGCACTGAGGATTTTTCAGAAAATCAAAGGATTGATTTTAATTGTGCCTGATTTTCCAAAAAACACGGTAATAACGACGGCCCACCTGCATGCTCTACCAAAAATTGTGCTTTGTTGTGTATCTGACGGACGAAAGCCAAACCAGTTCCACACCACTGAAGTTGCAGCATTTTTACAAACCAATTCTGGTTCTTCTGTTTCATTTAACAATCCGCTTTCGCCCTTCTCATTTGCCGTCACCGCCATGCTAATTGCATGTGTGAGTGTGAATGGTCGCCTGTCTCTATGTGTTAACCCTGTGACAGACTGACGACCTATCCAGGGTGTACCCTGCCTCTTGCTCAAAGATAGCTGGGATAGGCTCCAGAACAACATCCATAATTATTTGGGTTTACTTCAAGGCACGTGGCACATTTACGAAAGAATCATTAGTGCTAAATGAGTGTTGAGCAGCTAAACACTAAACAAGTGTTGGAGTCCTACATCAAGCAAGAATGCAAAAATATCCTGCTTCATTTTGTTTCTGTTCCTAAAACGGTCACATTGTTGTGAAAAAGAGGTGATGCAAAAGTGGGAAACATGGCCTATACTAACTTTTTTAGAAACACGTTGGGTATATTGTCTTTGCAGTACTTCATCTTAAATCCAACAAATCATTACATTTTCATTTCTTGAAATTTTCACACTGTATCTTAACTTTTAACAGTGTTGTCTTTGTGCTAATGTGTGTGCAAATAACACTGTCAGAAAAAATATCTGGGCGTCACATCCGATCTTTTCATATTGTAGATCACAGGATTTTTAGGTCTCGGTCTGAAATGGTAAAGGTAGGTGTGGCCTGAGGGAGTAGACTCTAACAAGGCAGCAGGCCTGATTTAACACAGCATGAAACTGCTGTTAGTCATAGATCGCCATGACAGCGGCTCTCATTATCACTACCTGGATATGCATGGCACGGTTGTCAGAGCGACGCTGGCACGGGGGACAGCCGCACATGATTGCCACAAATCAGCCGAGTAATGGGTTGTCTGATCACTCTCACCAGATCTGATAGAAGTACAGAAATTCATCTCAGTCAGGAATGGACATGCAGATGCCTTATTAAGGTGCAAATTGAGATGCAGAAATGTTCAAGTGAGTTTATTTTCCTGTTTCTTTGTAACTGTGAGTAAAGGTGGGGTGATGCTAGCATGTCAACATGACAACATGAAAAGCAGGGGGCATTTGATGGACAACGGCGTTCGTTTTGGCACCTTTCAGAGCAACTCACATCAGACCAGCCTCTCATCCTTGTGTCCTTCTGTCAAGTGTTGCTGGGTTGCCAGTTCCCCAACTGCTCTGTTGGCTGAAGGCTCCAGGACTGCAGGTGCACAGCCTGTCTGCCCACTACAGGTGGGCCCGAGAGAGAGAGAGAGCTCACGTCTCACCCTTCTCTGGGCTCATTAAAGTCTTTAGCTGCTCCTCCCCCTACTTCTTCCTCTCTCCCCCCCTTCAGCTTGGTGCTCACGCCACACCGATCACACCCATCAAGCTTTGATTTACAGTATTTACACCATCCTCCCGTCCCCATTGTGGCTATGGGGAATCTGAGGAATGCCCCTCCCCCTCCCCGCTGCCCACGGTGCATCGAGCATCCTGCTAAATGTGAGCCAATCAGTGGCGGTGGGTGGAGTGCCAAGCCACAGAGCACTTCTTGCCGTTGGCAGCCTTCCCTGCGGTGGCTCTGATCACAGCACAGTGTTAACAACACGTGACCTGGCCCCACAGCCCACAGTAATTGAGGTTACATCCCAGGCAATACCTTGATGAATAATTAAAAGGCCAGAAACAGAACTCAAAGTGACTTAGCCAGCGCCCTGGGGTCTAATAACGTGCTTGGACTGTATTAGGTAATCTATCCACTAGTGCCAGTTAGTGTCGCACACTCACACATAAGTACACAATTGGGCCCAGATAAAGGCAACACAACAGTATCAGTCATTGTCAGGGCAGAGTGCTGGTTAAGGCTCTGCAGGAACAACATGAGGAATTATTTCAGGGTGAGTAGTGGGCACTTATCTTGCCAGCACTGTGAGGCAATACTGACAATGCGGCAAACATGCAGGCATTACGTGACACACAAGGATGTAAACAGCTCAATTATGAAATGCTTTTTGACAGACAAATCGAGGATAATATAACACTCGTACCTGAGCTTTTGCATATGGAAGAGGAACTAGCTTGTGACCTTGACCATGCTGAAACCTGAGCCTAGAAACACTAGACCCATTTATAAGTCGCCATTAACCCTGCAAAGGTGATAAAGATGTACCTCCATACCAGCGTCAGCCGTTAAAGCCCCTAACGTCATTCATAGGATAACAGAGGTCATTTACACTATACTAAAACATGACTTGTTTTATGGTCTGCAACCCTGAGTGTAACATTGGAAAACAGTGGTGCTAACTGAATCGTTTCAGCAGTGACATTTCTAGAGGCTGAGAGGCTGCAATCATGACTTTTTAGCTTTGTATAAATATATAAGAGAGAACATTTATGAATTATGAAACCTATTGAATTTGCAGAGTCAAAGATAACGTAATCAACATCCAGACTCAAGAGTAAGTAAAAATAATTGCAGGCAAAAACGTGTGACGGACTACACCGAGGTCTACTAACTTAACACTTAAATGAAAGTATAGAGAGTACTGTGAATGCACACTGCACCAGGCTGCTGTTTACATATATTGTGTGTGAGTGTAGTATGTTACAGGGGGCAGCGTATAGCCCTTCCCTCTGACAGGTCCCTGGGTGTCACAGCTTCAGCAGTGAGTAGAGGTAAGCTGCCAGAGTGGAATAATTAAGACCTCTGTGGAAGTGACAGGGTCACTAGGAGGTATGCAGCATAGCAAAGCTCCTCTTCTCAGCTGTTTCCTCTATGAGCTGTCACGGCCTCTGCGTATTTATAGCCGCATGGCACTGCACTCCACTCTCCTCTCCCCTCCGCCTCCCAGACAGATGTCACCTTCAAGCCACCATTTCTGGGGCTAAACACAAGCTTTCAGCAACCTAACAAGCCACACACACAGGCAATCAAACAACCGAAGTCTGAGGACAACATCAACGTTGCCTCATTCACGCTGAATTTACCAGGCTGGCTGGCAGCAGTCCGCCTCTCCCATCGGACCGGGCTTTTCTACATAACAGCGAGTCAATTACTGTTATTCTGGAGCATGAGGACCTGAAGCTGTTGACACAATAACACACTCAGTCAGGAACGAGTCACAAGGTTGGCCACTCCAGAACAATGCTTCCACCCAGCACACAACTCCAGAAATGTGCTCTTAATTATTTTTCAGCCCTGATGATGTCGTCCACAAGTAAGGCACTTTTAATTCAATTTCATCAATACATAGAATTAATCAGTGCTTTCTAATCTTCATAAACTGCAAACGAGGCCCACAATAATAAGAATACAATTAGAGAAAAACAGTAGAATATGGTTTTTGTGTGTCTGTGTGTGTGTAATATAGATGACTGTATGTCTGTGCCTCAGATAAGAGACGACTAGGGGCCTCTGTAATGTAAGCCCGGATGACTGAATGTGTTGACATAGCTTTAATTCAGCTTGATACCAGACACCAGTAGTCTGTCTGAGCCTCTGTGCACAGGGGGTGTTAACCTCTCAGAGATTCTCAAAATACACAAACACCAAGCACGACTGGCCAGGAGGGATTAAAATAACTTTTATGAGTGTCATGCTCATATACCGTCGTTTCCACACTTGCCTTCGGTCAGCAACATAACTTATTCAAACAGAGCAAAGTACCAGTTTAATAAGTAAACAGTTTGGATTAATGATCTATTAGACATGTTTTTTGTAGATATGATTAGAATCACATCCAGTCTGGTGCAGTCATGCTGCTCTGTGTATCATAGAAGCAATAAAATTCAATTACAGCGTACAAACACATAAACATCTTGTAACAGATGCAATTTATGACCGTGGCTATGATTTGATCCTTTAACCTTAAACAGACTGCTAATGTGTCAGATTATCTGTCCAGTAGTGTGTTCTCAAGGCTAGGGTAACACACCCTGAGCCTCTGGATGAAGTGTTGGTTACTCAATATGAGCAGGTCTTGCAGGTCATAAGCCTGTCACTGCCAAAGTGGGTTTCTTTTACTGCCACAGTGGCGATAATCAGCTGATGCTGGCTGTCAGTCGACATGACTACGGGACGGTCAGGGGACCGACTCAGAGGACACCCGATCGTCCTGCTGACAAGTATCTCTAACCCCAGCTGCTCCAATGGCTCCTCTGTCATGTGGGCGGAGCGGAGGAGGGGGACAGGCGGAGAGGAAGGTGGCAACAGGGCCCCGCTGAGAAAGGGACAGGGAGTGGGTCTTATGAGAGCACAAATTTCAGCACCCCTACATTGCTGTGCACTCCACCCCTCTCAGCGGGCACTTCTCTCCTGCCTCTCCCAGCTGAAGTGCCTCGCTGAAGTCCCAGAAGAGCAGGGTACAGGCCGGACGACAGGCCTCAGTCACCACCGGTCCACAATAAGCCAGCAATCAGGTGCTACATTGTTTAGGAGCATTAACTCGGATCAGAGCACTATTGTGAAATGTCACAGCAGCTGTCAATGTATGTGCCTTCTGCTTTGTGCAGATATACAGTATTTACAGAGTAAATATCTATCTATCTATCTATCTATCTATCTATCTATCTATCTATCTATCTATCTATCTATCTATCTATCTATCTATCTATCTATCTATCTAT
>NW_005187436.1:3957543-3964925 GCF_000239375.1 Pundamilia nyererei | reverse complement strand
TATCTATCTATCTATCTATCTATCTATCTATCTATATAACAAAGCACAGCTATTCTTCTACTGCACATGATATAACTGCTTCTTAACCAAGAGGACAGAAAGAAAGAAAGACTGTACCACAGACATAACACAAATATGACCTTAAAACTGATATTAAAAGTAGTAACACAAATATAAACAATCATTCTTTCACATTCTCAATTCTCTCCTTTTCCCTATGAAATTTATTTTACAGCGTCACTTACCAGTTAGTAGTAGAGTCCAACAACCATGTATTTGGATATGAAAACCAGAGTATCTGAATCTTTTTAAGCAAATAATTATTAAAATACAACTTTGCAATTTCAGATTTGCTTTTTAAGGACCAGGCCATGTGTAGAAGGAGAAATTTTCCAGTTACAAACCTCGCTTGTGTGCTGGGGACACACAAACACTATGTAATGATAGCTCTGTTTATAAATAAACATATGTTTGCTGGTTTCTTGTTACTTAATGGCTGCCATATGTGCCAATATAAATACTTCTACATATGCTAATATTGTTAGATAATCTGTCTGTCAGATCTGACAGCTACTATTAGTAAGTAAAGATTTACAATCATTTTTTAAAAAAAATTATGTAATAATATAAAAGTCATTCAATAGATTGAGCAGCTTAACATTACGATACAGATGAAATTAAAAGCTGTAACACACATACATTTTATTTAACAGCGACAAAAACTGATCAGTTTTTTGTTATCATCTCTAATTATTATTATTGTAGTTTTTTTAAGCAGCTGACAACACTCCTGCATTTTTACATGACAATCACTTTCGCTAAAGGGAGGAAACAAGCAGCCCTCAAGTCTCCTAATCTGTGCGCTCAGGCAGCAGTTTTCATTTGGATTCAGGAAAATGAGGTGTTGGATAATGTTCCCAGCTCTAAATAATCCTGCTTTATCTAAGCTTTATATATAGAATTGGGTCCTGCTGCCTGGAAAGCTATGCATTGCCTTGAAAAGTTCAGCCCCATTAATTAGTTTAAACTTAACTGCTGCCCCTTATAGACATGATGTACCCGCTGGTCGCTGGCCTACATGCTGACGTGCTCAAATGATCCTACATCAACACACATGTGGCCGGGTTCATCTGGAGACCCACAGTGCATGACAAGCCAAGGCTTCGAAAGCATGCTATCCCCGGAGGGGGCATGACCCCCTTGCTTTTGATTGGCAGGTAAATGGCTCAAACCGAATCTTCTTTCCCGAGGAATGTGCTCGTGTCTGTCAGAGCAAAGAGCAGCTGGCAAGAGTACAGACAGAAGATCAAGTCAGCTTTAAGTATTAGAATAAGATCCTCACAGCTCTCCCTGCCATTTAACAGCACACCAGACTGTCTTACTTTAGATACTCATTAGCAGACCAAGGACTTATTATTGCAGTGCAGAGGGAAAAAGTAGACGCTTTATTCAGTGCACTCTAATGCCGCGATTGCACCGATAGACCTGCTGCTTCAAAGGAGCCTCTTATTGACACACAATGAGGCATGAAGCACATTTTCAGAAACACAAGTAATTGCCTGACTTGATTTTTCAACTCTTGCCGTTAACTATCATTTTGCACAGAAAGGGCTGAAATATTATTCTCCTGACTCCTTGTGCAGATTTAATGCCAACGTTCTGCTGAGCTGCAGAAACACACGCACCCTCACACATTCTCCCCCGAGTCCGTGCCAGTGATGAGTGTTGACATGTTGAGTGTTGATGTATGCATATCCTCTCATATGCAGCAGCTTAATAACCCGTGAAGGATCCTGAAGAGCAGTGATCTCCAGTTCTCACTGCACCAATTACACTCACATTACATCTGATTTGAAACAAAATTAAACATTTTTTTTCATATTTACATCTTTGGACATCTGGATTATTCTGATTTTACCTAGAAAGACAGGCTTCTTAAGCGCACTTAGCGATTTATTTATGTGTTTGCCAACAGATAGCATTGGTGTAGCAAAGTAGCTAGAAGCATCACATTACTAATGATGACTGAGAAGAATTTATTTAGGTGACACTCAAGAAAAATAATAGTGAAAAGGTCTCAAAACTCCCACTGCACCTTTTTTGGCTATAGAAACAGACTAACTCCACACTAAATCCTTTTCTTTTCAAATTCCAAAACTTCCCTTTAACCCTAATCTATCACCTCAGTTATCCTGCATGATTAATCGGAGGCCTTAAATAACCACGGCAGGCTTGATTAATCGGAAGGGGTGAGGTGTTGAGATCTGGCCCTACAGTGAATGTGCAGAGCCAGCACACGCCTTGTACTTCTGTGGCCACTGCCATCTGTCTCCCAGTGGGACTTGCTCCTCCACAGCGCCCCTTGTGACTATAGAACTACACTGCTAACACATTTTTGACACATATAACACAGATGTCCTTCTGCTCCTAGAAGTCCTGCATCCCCCAGTCTTAGCAGTGTATTTGTAGGTGTTAGCAGGAAGCTTAAATATCAGTATAAAGCTTGCAAATTATCTATCATAAAATATCTATCATCTACCATCTATCCTTTATTACACTGCATAATTTCTTTGCGTACTAACCTCAAATGAAGGTGCACGAAGCGAAACATTCAAATGTTAAATGCGCTGCCCAGTGACAGCTGAGAGGAAAGCAGAGAAGTCTACCATGACTCCTCTTGGCTGGCAGGCCTGGTGGCAGACAGTCAGGTCAGACAGGTGGCACACATTTGGCTGAGGTAAATCTCCGCTCTCCTGGCAAAGAACATGCTTCTCAGCAAGCAACACTAATACGGTGAATGTAAACTAATACTGTACGCCACCCACTATGATAATATTGGGAGAATGAGGTTGGAACGTTGTCTAAAGTCACACTTTCTCACATGCACCACATAACAGGAGTGTCTCTATATCAGAGGAATTCTTACTACTGCTATGTAGTCTGCCTGCTTTAGAATCAAGGGTGTAGGAGGAAGGACACCGACTCCCACGCTGTAGCTTCTCTGGATAATTAATTGGATAATTAATTCTCACAGCTGACCATTAAAAGGACTTTTTCTTTGGAGCTGGCAAAGTAAAAGCCATTTAATGTCTGATACAATTGATTTTTCATATCCCCACTAGTGCTACAGTGCATGTGTTTAGATGGCTTTAGAGTTTCTGTCTACATATGCATCTTTATACTGTACAAATACATGTGCAGCCATAGACTGGACATGCAAATTCAGAATTCAGTGTTTATGCACTGTCGTTTACTAATTCTGTACATATTTAGTTTAGTTGCTCCTGACCTTTTTTGCTTCCAACCGATTTCAGGCAGCCATATCTGCTCACGTTATACCTTCACACAGCTTATATCATAAAACTGGAACATTTCTGGTGGTCTGAAAAACATTTTGAGCAAGAAAAAACATAATCTCTGGAAAATGCACAAGCCTAAACTCAATGTAATCTTTCGTATTATTTACTATTCTCCAAATCAGTACCTTGAGAAAATTATCCTGCAGCTCAAAACTAGCTGGCTAGCAACCTTTATTAGACTAAATGCACCTTTCTTCATTCGTTTCTGCACTACATGCACAACTTACCTTTCCACTCTAAGCAACTCTCAGCCACGTTTTTTTTTAAGGGAAATATCATGATGTAAACTCAAGACGACTTTAAAATGACGGCTGCTAAACACTGAATGGATAAAACCCCCAAAAAGCTAATGCAGTAATGCACTGGTCAATAACTGTGGAAAGGAGGTTAATATACATTTCCCACATCATAGTGTTCAGTTTTCGCACAGCAGCAGTTTCTGATTCCTGCGTGGTCAATAACTCCGAGAGACGGAGGATCAATTTGCCAATAAAAGTTTAGTAAGCCTGTAATTTAGCTGGTAGACACTGAGTTACAATGGCTTCTGTCGCACGGCTGTCAGTTACGCTGCACTCTAAGATGCCAAAATGCGTCTGACAAATTCGAAGCAGATATGCGGGCAACATCATTAACCGTGTACGATGATGTCATCACCGCTGAGCAGTCTGTGATTCTACATCCAGATATGACGGCAACAGTCACTGTAAAATTTATAATCACCATCATAATTTGCTCTTATCAGTTTATAGAACCGTGACCCTCGTTTTTCCAGGTATTTGATTATATTTTTCCACATTTAAAGGTCACATGAGCCATAAAACTGGAGATATGGGTGATATGAACCGCACTCACGCTGTTTGGTTTCTTTATTGTGTACTTATCGTGTATCTTATGATTTCTAACCAGACAACAAAGGATCAAGGCCTGCAGTACTGGTGGTGCTTGCGGCAGCTAGAAATCAAAACATCCCAGTTTAATTAATATGTCAGAAAAAAATAACAACAACAACAACAACAACAACTAGATGATCAGGTCTAATGAATTTCATGTGATAACCATAGCTTGTCTCGCATCAGACTTAAACCTCTCTGTATCATTTTAGTGCTACATCATCCACCCGTCTCATAGTGACACCACATACTGACCTAATGATATCATTAACACTGCAGTTTAATGTGGCTATTAATACGAGAGGCGCTCGTTCAGCCCGTCTTATTAATTAAACACTGATGAAATCTGACAGAGATGCTCCTGGCCTGGAGAGCATCACATTACCACCACTGCAGACAGGGGGAAAAAAGGAAAAAAAATTTTTTTCCCACTCCCTTCAATGCTAAAGTCTAATGAGAATTCTGTGTCTCCTACGATGATTTACTAATGAAAGTTTCCCCTTTAGCTTTTTGTCCCACATCTAATACTTGTTTACTTAATTTTGGTGATTACAGTCCATGTGAAAAAGTAAAAATGGAAAACTTTCCTGAGTAAATCAACGTATTGGACATATAATGTAGTGAAACCTCTTCTCTCTCTTTCTAGCCGTAACTTCAGGCATTTCTTTTTGCCGCCCCTGTCTATGAGGTCAACATAATTTTCTGTCTAATCTTTAGTAACTCACAATGCTAATTATGAAAGGACTTTTAACAGTGGAATAATAACTTGAGGCTCATACCTCAGAGAACAGCTCAGCTGCTGCAGATATAAACTAATGATTTATGAGAAGTCACACAAAAGTGATGCTATGCCATTTGCACACATATACTGCTTCAGTTAACACAAGATAGGGATGTATTATTTACTGCCTGATCTGCAGTTTTAATTAGGATACAAATATAACAGGAGAGAGCTAATAACATCTTAGCTGAGATCAAAATGCATCGGGGAAACGATTATGGTGTTTTAATCATATGGTCTTCCGTGCATAGATGTAATCATAACTCAATATCCCCACTGCTGTTATGTTATTGATGAGGTCTGCTGGAGTTTAACACAGTTTTACTGGTCAGTGTCTTTTTATCCACGGCAGGGGGGGGGTAAGGGGGGAGAGGAAAGAAGTGAGAAGAACATTCTGTTAATTGGACATCGAGTGAGGCGAACAATAAGCTATGCATGGTGAGATTTGCTTTGGAGAGCTGGGCTAAGGATTTGGAAGAAGAGGAGTTATAATTGGCCCTAAGATGAGGAGCTCAAGCCAGCTGTACACGTTCAAACTGTGACAGTGGACTATTCTCCTCATCTCCGTGAAAATGAGCTCAAGATTCTGAGCCTCGGGAGACATAATACATGTCACAGCCTACAATAATGGTTAATTTGAAATCATGTAGCACTCCTCTCTCTCGCCGTCTCCCTCGTCTCCCCCTTTCTATTTCACTCCCTCCCCCTCTCTCCCTCTTTCTCGCACGCACTCTCCCCGAAATAACCCATTCATCCTAAAAATGGTTTTCATCGTTTTCTGCCTCCTCCCCAGCCCACCCCCGTACACCATTAGTCCCATCCCTCTATGCTCTAATGACCAAATGCATTTCCTAGATTTTCTCTATAGCAACCCTTATTATCCTGAAGCTAATGTTTTAAATTCAATTGCAACAATCCATATCCAGGCCAATTTGCTGTCTCCTTTTTAAAGCCAGCCCTCCCAACGCAAGCTTTACAGAGCACGTCTGTGGAGCGAAGATAAAAGTGGCTGGCTCAACACAAGCATCCCATGCCTAAACAACGCCACATTTGTTGATAATATATGCACCCAGAATGTCTTGACAATGCACAACCACCTCCTCCACATTTATAAAACACTAAGGCAAATGGGCTCCAAACAGGCGTGCACACCGAGATGCACTGACATTCATAAATGTGCTCACACACCCACGCGTGCATCCATGCTCACATGACCTGCATTGCTCTTTTTCCAGCTGTAGGCAAACTGCAGCAGTGGCTATTAATGTTTCACAACATAGTGTATCTGTGTCTCTCTCTCTCTCTCTCTCTCAGATTTTTTTTTTTTCAAGGGCACACCGCCAGAAGGAAAGTGTGGGAGGGGTTTGGTGGATGGTTGGGTGTTCAGACACAGACAATATTTCCCCCATCTCTCGTGCCTCAATGCTTCACTGCTCGCCAGACTCAATCACATGTGCGGTGTGCTTTCATGAATTAATAACGGGCACTTTGGAGGCCTGGCAGGAACATGGTGACCACACGCTGATGGAAGTTTAATGAGCAGCACGGGGACTGCGCTGCCATGGCACCGGGGCGTCTCTTAGTGCACTAGGCCATGTCCCTAGCCCTCCCAACAGAGCCGCAGTGTTTGGGCTCTCATTACCTAGATAAATATATCTGCCCTCTGGATCAGCCCACAGGCCCTGCTTCCTCCTCCTCCACTGCCCCAAGAGATGCTATCACAGCCCTGATTACACTGCCCTGCCCTTGGGACAATAGCTAGGCTGGAATCACAAGAACAGAAACATCAGTCTCAATTCACCCTTCTGCAAAATATTAGGGCCCTTTGCAGCAGCAGCTCTGCTACAGCCAGACGTGGGTTCAGGATTGCCCAGGCTGAAATCACCGAGAGCTGTGGAGTATGGTTCAGTGGTGTCTCCAATAGCCAGTTATCTCAATCGGATTGCATTTGGATTCAGGCAGTCGCACGGGGTAATTACGGAGGTCAGTAGGTAAGAGTACCCCCGTCCTCCTCTTGCCAATGTCTATCTCCCTCTCTCTGCCTTTCTCTTATTCTTCAATGCTATCCAGGCTCTCAGGGGACTGTCCACTGATGAGCCTCTGAGATGCAACACGCTCATTGATTTAAGACCCGCCACAGGCAGTGATTTGAAATGGCTGAGGTACCACGGACCAGAGCATCCTGCCCGTTCTAATGACTAGATCAAATGCATCACACCTCCTCAACTGGCCGCGCTAATACTAACTACATTCCAGACTGAACACAATCACACGACCAATTCCGTTTTGGACTCAAAAGAAAGTGATTTGACTGATAATTCACCATGAATGAGAGATAGATAAATTTTGCAT
>NW_005187436.1:3935599-3957387 GCF_000239375.1 Pundamilia nyererei | reverse complement strand
ATATATATGTTGCTAAGCTAGACTTTATATGCTAAGACATGAACCAATAGTGTAATTAGACAAGCACACTGATATGACTCTCCTGAGATCAGTGCATACTTATTCAAACTCAAACCTGCCCTGCACGTAACTCAACTTGACCACACACTGTTTGGTCACACATTCTGATGTGGTGACCTTCTCTGGCCTGCAGCCAGATAAGAAACGACCTACAGAGTTATGGCAACTTCCTTCCTGCTCCACACTTCCAGATTATGCCCAGTCCTACCAACGCTGACCCAAATGACATCACTTGAGGGAATTTACTTACTTAACTCACAAGCCTTGTTGCATTGCTCTCCTTTACAGCGTTTTAAAAAAGAAATAAAAATCAATAATGCATAATAACTTTAACACTGACACGATCCATCCTTTATCACAAATAATTGGAGTAGTTCTAGTTTTACTAATGCAATATTGAAACTTTCATTTTCAACTTGTTGTACTGGGAATATATATATTTATGTAAAGCATCTGCATACATCAAAACAGGACATGCACATTGCACATTAATACAGTATGTCACAATGGCGCGCAATTTGTATTCAAAGAGTAACTGATGGCTTTGGAGGGAAATGTAATATGCACTTGTAATGAAATGGAAGGTCCTCCTTGAATTCCCCGGTGTGGAGGGGTCTCTTCGTTTTCTTGCCTCTTGCACCTCTTGCTCTCATGTTTATATAACAGTATAGTCTCAATCATTCTCTCCAGCTGGTTGAAGGTTACCAGGGGCAAGAGGGGTAACAAATGGGCTCTGCGCACCATCTGAGAGCTAGCAGGCTGAAGGCTGGATAATGGCCTGTCATAATGGACAATATAGGCAGAACCCTCCTGAGACCAGGAAACCAAAGAACAAGTAGGCTGAATTATTCATGGTTACCATGGCGGCTCGCACAGCTGCATTACAT
Source organism: Pundamilia nyererei (assembly GCF_000239375.1). Classification (NCBI taxonomy): domain Eukaryota; kingdom Metazoa; phylum Chordata; class Actinopteri; order Cichliformes; family Cichlidae; genus Pundamilia; species Pundamilia nyererei. The sequence continues at coordinate 3,956,440 of NW_005187436.1, read as the reverse complement.
TAGGCTCTTCATTAGCCGTGCCATATTCTACAAAAAGCTTGAAACTAAAATATGACCAATATCTCCCATTGAGAGAAGACATTATCATAAGCTCTCGAGGGGGTTTATTCCTGCTTAAATGTGCCTGAGTGCTGACCTTCCTCACCACAGTAATAATGTGGTGGGGATTAAAATGTGATTCCATCCACGACAAGAGCTTCTCATGCTTATTCTAATGATGGCTGCACTGTGACAGCTTGGGCTCGTCTGACACTGCAGTCATTTCCCACTAATAAGACACTTAACACAGGGCCTCTTGCTCCTCTCCTCTCTCTGAATACTGCAGTGAGGCAGACACAAGTAGCCGAGGGAAAATTGCACTCTGAGTTATATTTGCTTTTCACCCATATGTACAGATCTGCCTGTCATTCGGGTGACATTTAGAAGATAATATGTAGAGTGGTATAACACCTTCTATATCACAAAGGTTGTATGCTTTCTTTGTGCACAAACACAAAGGGAAATTAGGTTTTCAAAAAAAAGGGGAAAAAAAAGCACTGTCCAAATTTGCAAGTGAGATTAGGCAGTGTATTTCAAACCTACGCATGACTTTATGCCAACATTTAATTTATATGTCTCGAGAATGAAAGCGGCTTCTCATCCAAATGCCTAAATTTGGCTTTTTTGTTGCCGTAATGAAATATGAAGACTTATCGCTGCAATAACCTGCATCTGTTCTGCCATTCCTCAAAGCTGAGACAACATATGAATACAATAAAAGAAGCGTCACATTCAAAATTTTAATATTTAGAAATTTCATACAAATATAAAACCTCAAGACCCAAATTTTACGCAAAATAATATTAGTATCGAGTGATTTACCTTTCAAAACATACTTGGCCTTTTTCATTTTAGTATCACATAATGAAGTTAAAGCTTTCAATAACAGCTAGCAATTATGAAACTGTGGCCATAACATGCAGAAAGCCATGGGCATAAAAATAACCAGCGCTGGTGCTGAATAATTAAACACGCCCAAAGGAATCTTGTGCATCACTTTTCTTGGTATTGCACCTTAGTGATAACTGTGAAGCCACAAAATGTAGCCAACCTCATTGAAAAGCAGGTGAAAACTGAACTGTTATAAATGATAGCAAATCATCAACTGTTTCTACGTAGACCTCCTGTGGGATCCCCTTTCTGAGCTGGTGGTTTCTTCCTATTAAAAGGGAGTTTTTCCTTCTCACTGTTACCAAGTGTTTGCTCAAATTGAGGGTTCATCTATTTGTTGGGGTTTTCTCTGAGGGAAAATGTTTCTCCAGGATAATCAAGGCCAAGCTCAAAGCTATACACCTACAGAAAGAACGTACATGTCACTCAAGTGGATGTACTTATAGGCAAGGAGACCGCATAGGCTAAATGCTAGCGTTACCATGCTTACACTGCTCACAGTGACGATATTATGATGCTGATGTTTTGCAGGTTTACCATCTCAGAAGGTGAACTCTCACCATTCACCACCAAACAGAAGTTGGTGGTAAATGAAGCTGATAATTATGTCGAGGCTCTGCAGGTATTTGACTTTAAATACCTCACTATACAGATACATTTGGTCAAATTGAAATGTTGATACCCTGTTGATTAAGAAAAAAAATATAAAGCCGCGATCAAGTTTTTTACAATTCATGCAGAGTGATATGAATGACCCAAATTTCATTGCAATCATTTTAACTGTTCCAAAAGAAACATTTTATTCAAAGCCAAAAAATATCAAACTCTGGTGGAACTACTAGAAAAGCGGAGTCCACCAAGATTATTATCTGGGGGTCCTGTGAATGTTAGTACGAAAATTCAATCCAACTAATTGTTGCTATTTCATTCTAACTGAATGAAAGTCATATGTTAGCATGGCTAAAATGACAAGCAGCTGAATTTCAGCATGAAAAAGTTGCAAAACTTTAGCGTATCCAGTGCATCAGATATTCACAGGGTGCAGTCTGTTAGTGCAGGATGGCGCATGTTGGCCACTGCGCCTCCAGACTTGTTAATCAGGACACGCAAACAGCAGACATTTTTACAGGGTAATATGACCCAACAAGACAAAATGACCTGACAGATTTTCTGTTTTTCAGCTAAAACTGTTTTCAAAGAAATAAACTGCTTTGATTATTTATGAGAAGGACTGTAAAAATTGGTTGTCTTGCTTGATCGTGTTGACTGTTTGTGTTTTAAGTGGAACACAACAACCACACATGCTCCATTTCTCTCTCTCTCTCTCTCACACACACACAGTTGGGGATCCATTTTCCAGGTAGGTAAAATGATTAGCGCTGCTGAAACATGAACAGTAATGAAAAAGTCAATATATTGTGATTTTAAGTGAAGATTGTTCCCTCGGTTATTGATCCATTCTCGTCATTGACTCAGCCGGTAATCTGCTGCCAAACAGATCTGAGATATGAGGCTTCTATTCATGTTGGCCTGTATCTCTGTTAAACTCATAGAGCTAAAGCTCAAACAGTCATCTTTTAAAAATAAAATATAGTACTTGCAAAAATGTATTTTGCTAGATACAGGGATTTATTGAGACATATCTACATATTCTACAGTACTGTGCAAAAGTCTTGAGCTGATGTCACCCCCTAATTTCTTTTAATTTTGCTAGGAAAATAGGAAATAGGTGCAGTGATTGGTTGAAACATCTGGATACATACATAGAAATATAGTATATAAGGCAAAAACTGAGTTTGCACAGTTCTAAAAAGTTTGAAAGCCCAAATTTTGAAAAACCACATTTATTCTTCAAAACAGCCTGAACTTTCTTCAACAAGATATCTTGTAATTTCTTTAAGTAGTCTTCTTGAAAAGTTCTCCAGGCTTCTTGAAAGGCATTCAAAGTGCTTCTGCAATTCTTCATTAGTCCTTCATTTCTTCAGTTTTCTCAGTCTTTTTGAGGACACCATGGACACCATGCCAAGAAATGTCAGTTCTTCAGTGAAAAGAACCCCAGACTATTTCATGTCTGTCAAACATTTTTTGTTGATTCAGCTAAAGAACTTGGAACAAATTGTGTGTTTTTGTGTGACAAGTGCCTAAAGAAACACTTTAAAATTGGTTCTTTGCTAAGTTGCCTGTTGTATGTAAACACAACACTGGTTTATCCCTTAAGTTAAGTGCCTTTTTTATGCTTGAATGGGTCAGAGGTCAGTGTTGAGTGGCTTATCAAACAAAAACAATCCTCTGAAAATGGGCAGGAAATGAGCGAAAAAGCAGCCATTGTCTAAAGAAAAACTTTAAAATAGCTACAGAAAGTCTGGAAAACTATCGCTTAAAACCACAAAAATTACAAGAAAGTTTGGCTCTTTGGGTTAGCTCAACATCTTTACGGACTACCCTGTTGCTACAACAACAAAATAAGTCGGGGCAGAAAACAGGACAATACCCTTTTTTACACAAACACTTTGCCTTGTGGCTCCGTAGTATAGCGGTTTACACATTTGCCTAACAAGAGAAAGTCCTTAGGTTTGATCCTGCATGAGGAAGGGCATCTGACATAAAAATCTGCCAAATCAAACAAGTGGATCTACCCCTTGTGAATAAAAGCAGCCAAGCTCTCTTATTCACAAGCTTTTGTGTGAACACGAGAGTCAGCGTTTTATTATGTTTGACATGACTAAAATGACAGCTCAGCTGAATAGGGTTGAGTTACTAGCCTCTGTGCAAACTAGTAAAATTGGATGTATCATGTTTCTTTGTATGATGTGAGTGCAGGAGCCTTTTTTGTGTTTTGGTTATGCCTATTTTACACTAGATGGACACTTAAAAAGTATTGAAAAGTATTTGGATGAACGGCTGATGCTCTTTCAAAAAAAACAAGGTCATCTTTAAAAACTTTGCAAAATGCTCCTGAGGCATCTGGTCACGTTATTCCTTCCGCAATCTGATGTAAAATGTGAACTTCCACCTCCTGCGCTTTCACTGAGCCTCCGAGGCAGACCTTGTTGTCTTAAAAAACAATGCATTATTTAATTGGATATTATTCAGAGGCAATTCAAATGCAGACCAAATCATAAGAAAGACCTTGAAGTTTTATGTTTGCTTAATCCTTTGAATTTGTGTCTGCTATGTGATTCAGCAACGCACTGGAGCAAAAACCCAATCATTTGAAAAAAAAAAACCCAAACACACCCTCTTTAATATTTATAATCCCTTTTGAACTGTAAACTCCATCTGTAGTTTAAAGTGATGACTCATTCAAAGCGTAATCTTAATCCTTTTTTACGCAGCTTAGCTGTGAAACCAAAGGGAACGGTGGGAAATTGAAAGCTGCCATCAGTGCAATAAACCACAATCAAATACAACCAAAAGGGCACAATCTAATTCTCATACAAGGGCACCAATGCTGTTCATCTGTGTCCCTCACTGCAAAGCAGCATACTGTTATACAAGCTGAAAAAAACCCCTCAGCTTTAGAAAACTACATTCTGTTGAATTCTGAATTATGTAAGAATCAAATAAGCCGTATCACAAATGGGAGGTCGCCACAGTTTCATTGAGGTCACCATCCAACGTTGCTTCTTTGTGTAACAAATTGAGAGCACTGTACCAGAAGACATTGTACCATACAATTAGTTTACATGCACTATAATCCAGTTATTATAAGAGTAAAGCAACTGTCATGTCAGCACCACAGGCAGATAACCTTAACTACATTAAGGCCATCGTAGGAGCGTCATTAACTGAATTTGAAGCGGTGGTTGTTATGTAAGAGCTCGTGTCAAAGAGTTGTGATGCAATTTCGAGTCACAAACAATGCACAACAACACTGTTTCTTCATTAGGCCATATATCTATAGAGCTGCGCCCATAGCGAGCAATTGTGAATCTTGAGATTTACGTCTGAGGCTAGAATTTATTAGTGTGAGTCAGACTGTCACCACATAGACTAGAGTTTACATCTTTCATAGCTACTGTAACCACAATCTTTCCCCGACTTTAACTAAGCAGCTATTTTTTCTGTCTAAAAGTAGCCATTGAGGTGAGAATTTTGGCAGCAACTGTGCTCGATTTAAAAAAAATAATCAGTGGACTAATTTAGACATTTGGCTCATTAATTTGTTTGCCACCAAACAGCTTTTCTGAGATTGAGAAGAAGTCTTGTTTCTATAGATCATATAACTTTAATTCTCACTTAATTAGAACATTACTAATCATTTAACTTCTTCCTTCCTTTTGAGAGCCACACATCACTCTCCTGTTAGTGAACCTGTCCACGGTTGTGATTGCTCAAATGCTGCCAACAACAACTCTTTCGTGTGAACAGGCTCGTATCTAGATTAGACAACCCTTGGCTTACTTATCAAGCTGATAAGCACCTTTGTGTGACCATTAACTTGATTGTTGATGTTAAGAGTAAGTGAATGCAGATAAGGAAAATATATCCTTGAGCTTGTGTCATAGGACAGGTCCCAGATAAAACTATGATCATTTAAAAATAAATAATACAAATAAAAAAAATAAACTCTGCCCTTCTATTGACCTATACTGTCAATGTCACAACTGATTTAGACATTCAGACTTCTGCAGTGAATCTCTACAGCGCTTAAAACATTATAACTGGCGGATGCGTTATCAGCTTTCATGCTTTTATGTGGTGTTTTGTGGGAATTACCTTGTGGTCATGTCTCAGTCTTTTAGCCTCAGTGCCAGAACAATAGAAACAAATTAAATCATGGGACATTTTTCCATGCTGGGTCTTTTCATTTTTCAGATGCAAACCCAAGTTTTTCCTCATCTTTTTCTCTCGTGACCTTTTTGACAGTTGCTCCATTTCCCTCCAGGTATTTGCTGACATCAGTGAGTCCTTATATTGATTATTAATTCCTTACACTTAAGCAATCAATGATGTTATTTTCTTTCTGATAAATTCACAAATCGCAGTGAAAAAGTAGCCTGAAATGCATCAACCATGCTGAACAGGCCGCGTCAACACGGCGTGTAGTTACATTTCCAGGGTGGTGCACGTCAGGTGACGGTGTGGGATTTCAGAAGGGTTTTCGGTTACTGTGTACCTACGGTGTAGCTTTAACCCAGAAGTATAAATCCCCGTAACTGTGACTGAGGCAGAACGTTTAATGCGCCAAATCTGTCCAGTGACACTTTCACTGCTTAACAAATACCTCATTTAAAATACGTGCAAAACCTCTGAGAATGTGAGTGGTGCTAAACATTGTTGTCCTTATCGGTTTCTGTTTTCACTCAGCTTTGTGTGGTGATGAATACAGTTTATGGATGCGTTAATTAGCAGTGAGCGCTCATCTCATTAGACAGTAAATGACATCAGTGCTGAGTCCACAACATGCTGTCAGAGCTCTGATAACACATTCCTCTACAGAGCTGCTTCAGCAGCTCTCTGCGTTTATATGGTCTGTTTATAGACAGTGACACACATTATTACATCCCTCCCGCTTTCACAATAGAGTACTCTAAATCTAAGCTTACAAAATTAATTGAGGTCTCATTTTGAGGTCTTTTCTGTGATACTGTGTATCTCCTTGCTTCACTGCTTGCAATTTGGTTTCTAAATGATTTGAACCACATAAGAAAGTACAATGCAGCACATATCCTGCCATAATCCATGCGACTTAGGTTTGAAACATCTGTAACTGTCTTTACTTCTATCCATACTACTCAAATTGTGCAGAAGAATAAAAAAAATCATACTGGTTCATTGAGGGCCACTTTTAAAAGGCTTGTGTCCTTGGTAGTTCATTCTGACTCCTTGATGTGTGATTGTGCTGTTTGATTTACAGCAGGTAAATGCAATTTTTGCAGAAGGCTTCAAAGGGCACCTTTGCCCACGTATTCATTATAAATGTAAAAACATCACACAATGAGGGTCAAATGAATAAGGCAGTCTTTTTATACAGTCGAATATGGAATCATCTACATTCTTTCGCACCTGTAAACAGGCTCTCTGTTAAAAAACAGATTATGACCAGCACGAACATGCACGAACGCTTCGAGCAAAGCAAAAAGGAAGAGGTGCAAAATCTTTATAGGTCATGATTCAGCAGGAAGACATAAAAACATCTGTGACACACTTACAAGGACAAAGCTGCCAACGCTTTGAAAGAAGCTTATTTTTTCTCAGGGGAAGGTATGCATGAGAGCTTCTGTTCACAGTAAAAAAAAAAAAAAACAGAGTGTAAATTCTCTGTAAGCTTGCTGGGTTAGATATTTAAAATGTATAAATGATGCTTTTTTTTTTCCACTAGGAGGAAACTAGTCTTATGGTCCTTTGAGTGGTGTTACTGACCGCTTTTATACTTTAAACCAAACATTCCCACAGTAGAGTCCTCTCCTTTTGATGTGACTCATTGTTTTCACTCTAATGTGCTTTGCACTCACAGTGACTTATGAAAGAACCTTCTTGCATTTTAACTTTCCATTTCATTCAGCAGAATATCAAATCAAAGTCTAATCTCAGAGGAAACTGACACTCACTTGTAACCAAAAGCAACTGTCAAGGTTGGCAAAAGTCAAACAATCCCTAAAGACTCCTGTGCTACAAAACAAAAGTTTGCTAGAGATGTGAGCATGTTTAAAGTCTGGTGCAAAAACATTTTCTCTTATTAGCTAATTCTGGTGTGTCATTTTGTCTTCTATACTCTTTTCTTTATAATATCAGGTAATCAGCTTTGGGGGTAACTGAATTTTGCTTTACACGTGATGCTATCCAAAATTAGCATCCCATTTAATCTCATGGAAAATTGTAGGAGCACCCTGCTTATCAAGCTAACTAGCCATAGCTAGCATTAACCGGTAACTCTCCAGCTCTACTCTCTCATGCCAATATGGCCGTGTACAAAACCAAAATTCTGAATGTGAATGTTCAGGCTGGCAGTACACAAACCTGTTGGTGACATCACATCTTTTATGTACAGATTTTATATACGGTGCAAGCCTTTCTATTTACATCTTGAAAAAATGCAAGTAATTTGTAATTTTATATTAAAATCAAAAACTTTAGCTTTCTCAATAAGAAAAGCGCACCATGTAATTTGCTATAAACTCTAATTTTTTACGTATTCTGTGATTCGAGCAGTGAACCTAATGACCACACGCAATTTCAGCACGACCGCTTCTCTCACTGATTTGATTTCCACAGACAAATTCCTACATAAATGGTTTAATACCAGAAGTGTCTCCAATTTATAATCTGATTAGGTTGGACTTAACTGAGTCATGGAGCAGGTGTGAATCCTTCTCCTTCTCCTCCTCGTTGACACGGGAGCAATCAAGCGCCAAGCCAGTCACATTTTCATAACACCTTGCTAACCACTTTACAGGTCTTAAAAATTTAATGATCCTGGCAATTGGACATTATAATTCCTATTTTCTAATCATAAAAACCACAGGAGCTTTCACTACTCCGGTCACATTTGCCACACAGACCATTTGACAAATCCCCCCACCCACCACCCCATCACCTCCCCCGCAGCAGCCTTAATGTCTCTTGCATATTCATTGCTTTTTCAGAATCCCAATCAAAGTAGCTAGCGGGTCTCTGGTGTGAGCTGTGCCTCTCACTCCTCTATGAATCATTCATGCTGTTTAGCTCACAGTTGTTTGGGTGCATCTGGCACGGGGAGGTATGGGGTTGGCCAAATGGAGAGGCCACATGGCAGCTCCAGATGTTTTGCTTTTGTATATGCACAGCTCATCAAAAACAACAAGCAGTGCCACCCTAGAGTCTATGCCATCTGTGGGAGACCAGACAACAGCTTCTTGCACTCCCTGGTGAATTAGTGGAGGACTCTTTTGAAACGATCCGAGTTATTTTCAGGCAACCCCGTACTGCTGCCTTCAGCAACTCTGAAGACTGAAGTCCCTGGTCTACCTTTTGCTAAATTTTGGGCAACGGGCTGCTAATTTGAAGTCAGCTCTTCAGCAGGAAAGCTTAGATTTAGGAGAAAGCAGGCATCTGCACATCTGCACAGCAAAGTGCCCTTGAGCAAGAGCAAATCCCTAACAGCTGCTGACGATGTTTTATAGCTGCTAAGTGTCTGAACTGCCTGTGGAAGAGGATACATGTAATACAAATTTAAAAAGAAAGAATAAAAATGCAGTTTCAACACGAGTTTGTCCTTTCGCTTTTATTGACATGCAACACAACAGAAATCAGTAACCGTAATGAGAAAAAAAAAATATCGAGAACTCGAGTTCACTTTTTTTGCGCAAAGTTTTTGAAAATCTGTCGGGCCCCATTATTCTGAGCGCTGCGTGTACTCTGTAGGCTCTTTGTGTCCAGGCCCTGTGCGCATCACACCCATCCCAAGATCCCTGCCACTCTCAGTAAAATCATTATTTAGTCCTTTTGTAAGCAAGCAGTGTCCCAGATCACAAATTAATCTTTCATATGTTTCCAAGATCTAGCCTTCTGTAATCCCATCTGTATGAGACACAACAAAGCACAGTGAGAGAGCGCCTATGAATTATTCATTCATTTCTCATGAAAGGCTTTCGTTATGTCTGTCATGTTTCACTCTTGCAAGGAAAATCCATTGATCCTTGCCTTTTCTCTGACAACAAGAACAAACAAGCGACATCACATGGCTGTACACTCCAACAAATAGATCTGAGAAAAATGCATTTGCAAAAAGGCTATGTATAATCTGCATATGTGCATAATGTGTACACACATTACCAGTGCTCACTCGCACGTACTGTATGCACACCACATTAAACACATCTCCCTGCTCTTAACTAATAGCTGCAAGTGCAACCTCGGGAAAAATGTTTAAACTGGAACACGGCGAAGCGCAGTGGATAAAGTCACATGTGCCTTGCCAGTAATCATTTATCTCCAGATGTATTATAATCTCATGGGCATGTCTTCATTCTGACAAGTTGCCTTCATAATTCAGCACAACAGAATAGAGAAAACAGCATTGTTAACAAGAAAAGGCTTTAAATCACAAGCACGGAGTACATTTCCTGTGAAATATTAATGTGGAAAGTGTGTTTGTGTACAAGGAACAAAGGGCAGAGTGTTGTACATCAATGGGCTGACAGTGCTGCAGGCTGCACAGACTGGCTCTGCTTACTCCAGCTATGGCACGCTGTGTATGTATAGGGGATTGGTGCATGGGAGGAAAGAGAGAGGATCATTTATAATGTATAGGCCTGCTGGTGTGTGAGGTTAGTCTGCTTAGGTTAGTGCACACAGCTCTATGTGGCTGGTCTTCACCTTGCTCCAAGCACTTGCCTTATTTACTTTAAAGATTTCCTCTGGAGTCTTGCAAGGAAACTTGGGAGGCTTGATGAACAAGACAGTTCTAGTTCATTTTTACAATCGCCTTACAAAGACGGAAGTGGGCAACGTATGAGTGCATTGTTACCTGCAACGTAATGAGTTTTGGCAGTTGGTTCTTTAGTGAGGCTTTTGGCTTTTAGTTTGGAGGAATCTGACCAGAGCCTGTCAAGAACAGCGGTGGAGTTACTTCTGATCATAACTGAAACGTAAAAGCATCACTGCATGCATTTGAAATCACCGTTTATTGGCAGTGCAGTTATCATTATTCCTAACGCACCTGTAGCTTATTCTATTCTTGTCACTCATACTTCTTTCCTAGTACACTGCAGCTCTGATATGACAAGTTGCTTGTGCTGATTGTGTGTACTTGACTATGTAGATTACACAGCAGCTTGCAGGATAAGAGTGCTGTTGTTGGCCCAGGCTGCCTCCTCCCTGCCTGTCAGCTCCAAGCAGAGATGAGCTCGTGGCCCGTTCTGTCTGCTGTTAATCCTGCCTGTTCTGCTTTGTCAAAGCTGCTGTTTGAACAATGGAGCTGTCTTCTTGTCTGCTAATTTAGGAACAAACATTTGCCTGCGTAGCAAACAAGCTCTCCCAGGAAGTGCTATTAATAGGATAATTAAGCAGATGGTAATGAGCAGGATTACTGCTAATTATGACAAGATTTGTTTTGGCATTTGCCTGAGAGGCAGCAGAGTGTTAAAGTCTGCACAGGAGTTCATCACTGCACTGAGAGAGCAGGCACCTGAGTAAACAGAGCGGGACCCACCGGGGGTATGGGTGTGCACGTGCACGTGTGCGTGTGTGTTGGTGGGTGGATAGGTGATGGGAGGGGGGAGGAAAGGCAGAATAAGCAGAGGGGAGAATAACAATGCCGGAGTGGTGCTGCCAGAGCAGGAATTTCAAACTATAACAATCAAGGTCAGTTCAACCTGGTCCCTGTACAACTGAGAACGTTTACACAGCATCTATTGTGATGCTACTGAGTAACCTCCATTCCACTTTCACGTTCAAGAAGGCAAAGTAATAACATCAAATCGTTTGTCTAGCAGTTCAAATATTCACAAAAATCCCTATATGTGATTCAGATGTTTCTATAATCAATAACATTTATCAGTTATTAAAGTTGTTCATTCATTTTCTGTTGGCCAGTTGTATTCCTTTTGATAACTAACGAATTGTAATTTTTTGATTATAGCAAACTATTTTATTGCGATTGTTCAAATTTTATTCCCACATACTTCAAAGAGTACTGTGTAAAAGTGTCAAGCCACCTTTATATTTTGATTCTAAGCAGCCAGAGTCTCTTACTGTTGTTTTAAAGTGGTCTTGATAATCCTCCAGGGTTCCTGAAGGAAGTTTATCTTTTTCACTCATTTTCAGTCCACTCTTTGTACTGACCATTTTCAGAGGAATGTTTTTTATGTGTTTAAGCTACTTAATCCTTGAATTATTCAAACATACAAAGGCACCTAACTCAGGAGGGGAACCAGTGTTGTGTCTATACATAACAGACAACTTAATAAAGAGATTAAATTGTATTTTCTTTTGTTGAACCTTTAAAAAACACATAAGGTAGCACAGTTTGACAGGCAAAAAATAGTATTTCTGCATCTATAAGGCATACGTGAGCATGGTGTGCAGTGTGTCCTACACACCATGAGGAAACTGTACAAGTGGAGAACAAAAGAAGGCCTAAAAACCATCTACAGCATCTGAAAGACCTGACACGGGACCTGAGAGATGCATCTGGCCCTTCAGTTGATCCATCTAGTATTCATTGAAGCCTCATCGGAAACGGTCTCAGTGGAAGGGTGCTTTTAAGAAGCCATTTTTAAGGAAACAGGGAGAATGACACTAGAGCTGGACTGAAATCAGGCCGTACCAATTTCATGAATCCAAATTTGAAATCTTCGTTCATATCATCATCAGTAGGTATGGAGGAGGTCAGGAGAGAACTACAACAGTGAGTGTCTAGAGTCATCTGTAAAGCACAATGGATGCTGGATGTTTTGCAGACTTTCAAACGTGGTTTATATATTGTATTTCCGTGTATGTTTGCACTTGTATCAATAAATCCACCTATTTTCTATTTTCCAAGCAAAATAGGCAGTGGCTCTTTTTTTAAAAAAGCAAGAACTTTTTTAAATGTCTTTCACTGGACGCTGGAAGTTATTTTCTGGTTCACTTTGCAGGTGAGAGGAAAAAAAATATTCAAATGACTCCACTACACGGCATCAATTTTAAAAAGCTTTTTGTTAACTTTTTTCTGCTATCACACACTAAAAGCACTGGCATTTTGTTTGAACTGAAACTTGATTGTATTTCATGTGAATAAATGTGTGATCATTTCTTTGTACTTGTGGTTAAGGTTTTGCTCCTTTGCAGCTAACAAAGAGGCAAAAAAAAAAAAATTAATTTTCATCTTACACTAGATTAAAAGTTTGATTATTTTTCAGCACGCTGTTGTATTATTAGTTATAAAATCATTGTCATTTTCATCCATGATAAGAGATTAAATGAGACTGTTCCTTGCTAGGAAGTCAGGAGATTTAAACTGCGGGGTGACTTTAACCGAGACGAAACCTTAATTCACAAGATTCAATCAAAAACTGACAACAAGCAAGCCTAGTTGAGGTGAAGGGGAATCTTAATGCGATTGTAGCTAAAGCTCAGACAGTGAGCCGCCTCCATTAAAGCATGCCACACAGCCCAGCAGCTTCAGATAAGACAGCTGAGTCTGGGATTTAAAGCTTTGGCTTATCGTCATCTTCACACCGCTGTCTCACCAAGAGCAGCGAACACGGCACCCAAATCCTCTCTGACGGGGAACCAAGTTTGTCTTTGGGCTGGAAGTGCAGTCCAAGTTGGCCACATTTTTGTTAATGGGTTACAACTCCCAATTAGTACCTCGATCTCTGAGCCTCTTCAGAAACGCACAGCAGCTTTGGCACACTAACAAGACTTCATTTTGTAGCAGTAGCTAGGATAAGATTAGAGAGAGAGAGAGAGAGCTGTGTAGAGTAGTGTTTCAGAAATAAAATTGCTTTTATTCCACCCAACATGTGTTCAGTGAGATTAAGGCATAATCTTCCAACGTTTAATAAGAACCCGTTTGTGGCCTTCCGGCTGAGGCAAAAAAGTGGAGCATGCTTGCTCTACTTTAAATCCTGTTTATTGAATTACAAAGAACCTTAAAGGATCAGGAAAACGACTCATACATTTAAATATTTGATGTTATTTTCACATTGAAGCACGCCGTCAAGGAAACGATGCAATGCTTCGAAAACTTTTTGCATCCATTTATTTATTTATGTTGAAATATACATGATCCGTATAACAAAATGGCTATAAACGGTATAGTTCGGGGAACAGAATGCAACTACCTCTGTGTAAATTCATGCCAGCGCTTCAGTATTAATTACCAAAGGGTTTCGGCTTGACTTTCGGTAATGATCCTTTAATTTAAGATTCAACACTAAAGGGGGAAAAAAATGATAAAATGTCACTACATCCTACATCCAAGTCGTGCTCTATGTGCAAACATTAGGCCATGCTGGAAATCCCTAACCTCAATTTATGTAATCCAAAGCCCTCGCATGAACTTCAGTTTGAGCTCTGGCTTTCAAGAGGTATTTGGAAGTTAAAGTCTCAGATCAGATTTGGGCAGATTAGAATTACGACTTCGAAGTCTGGGAGGGGTGGATATGAGGATTTGCACTGCTCCACGAGACGGCCTTGTCAGTGATAAGTTATACTGAGCCACTGGTAAGAGGATTGCCTAGACTAATCCGAATCAAAAGACATACCATGTGAATTACATCCCGAAACAGGTTCGCTTACAGAGATTAGGAGCCTGCATGTAAATCCTGTCATACTCTACTTGGCGCTGGAAGATGAGCCTGAAAGAACAAATACAAACATGTGCTCTGTATCCCGCTGCAACTGCTGGCACCAGGTCGCTTACCAAAATCATCGGCTTCCTTGATTACAGCTTCCTTTTTTTCCCTCATTCTTCAGAAGATTAAATGGCCATTGATGAGACTATCTAGGCCAGGCACACTAATTATTCACACCACATCTAAGAAAGTGCTTATACGGCGGGTTGAGAATAACCCTCCCCATGTGAACTGACACCAACAGACACCCACATAGCAGCCTGCTCGACCCTCCTTTTCTCTCCCTCACCATTCCTCACTCCCACCATCACTAAGCTGAGCTCTAGTTCAATGAAGCATTTATTTCTCTTCCTGTTTGACATGGGTGATTCGATCAAGGCATCTGGCAGCAAGTGCTGTAATACAAGGCTTGCTGTTGAGACGTCAAAGAATGTTACTCTCTACTGTTGCGAAAGAAAGAAAAAAATAGCTTGCATTTTTTTTTTCGCTCTCCTTCTCTCTCTCTAGAAGTACAGAACAAACAAGACTTGTATCCCTGGCCCAGAATGCTTCAAAGAGCACATGTCTGCTGGGACTGGCTATGAAATGTAGAACGGTGTTGGCTGCTTAGGTTTGCATTACAGCCAGAGCACGCTCATAAGAGCACTGCAGAAACTTGGGCAGATCTGTAAATCAGGGAGTGTTAAGCAAAAGCACTCGCCCTGCAACATCCACAGAAGGTGAAAACATGCTACTGCGATATAAAACAACTGCAGTTTCATGAGTTATCCTCTGCCGATACTTCCTGAACCGCACATGCACCGCTGTGGACGATAAGGCACGGCGATGCCAAGACGCTGCGAGTTACACAGGGCCGTGGTGCTACTGATAAAAACCTGATGAATATCATTGCTTAAAGGTGGAGTGAATGTGTTGGGCCCCTGTGTGCATATGAGAAATATACTATGGTAATTACCCTAGACATCAAGCCTTGTGAAAAAGCAGCAAAGCAAAGCTATTTTGTTGTAGATTGAGTGGATGTAAATGCTTTAGGGCACGCTGTAAATGGGAAGCACTGAGACGAAAGCAGTAGGAGCAGGCATAAGAAAAACCATCAAGCGGTGGTGCAAAACTCTCTGCAGTGCTATGAAGCATGCCGAATAGAGGTCTCTCACTGCAGTATAACGGCTCATAAAGCCGCAAATGGTATTTCCACTTCATTCAGTCTCAGGGCCAGGTTCCAAGCAGCTCCTCAACGATGGAATTGAACCCATTAGCAATCGATTAAAGAACCAGCAGGCAGTCGCCGCTCTGCCTGTGGGGAGGACAGTGTCTGGCGGGGGTGGGGGCCTGTCAGCCAGCCGAGCCTCCCGGGGATTGAGGTTCAAATCTTTGTTTATGTAGAAACTGTGGCCAGCACTTTAACCCCAGATCCCACTCCTATGGTGTAGATTAGGACAGTTGAACCATGGAGCCCGTGGTGCTCTGGGATGCAGAGCACGAAAGCTTTTGATTGACACATCACATCACTGATGCACAAGGTACAACACCTCCCTGAGATGAGGCAGCACCCACAGGACACCTGCCACTACTAAAGAGATTATGGCTTACCAATTTGATATTCATAAATCTTGTTTAAACAGAACATGAGATATGAATGATGAACAATTTGACCTTTGGAAACAAATTAGAATTCCAATCAAGTGACCAAAAACCAACTCGAAACACTACAATACGAAAGAAATGAAGAATTACGTTGTGTAATTACCCGGCTTAAAGCAACTTTACTTTTTTTTTCTACAAGTCTTTTTGGCGTGTTGTGAGCCTACAAGGAGTCAGATGCATATTTCAACAATTTATAATACAGAACATATTCTATTGTGATCCTAGTTCTCCCCCAGCCATTCATTTACTATATATTCTCTCCAAATAGCAGCCTGTCAGCTTCTATTCTTGGTGCTGACCTTTGTATGCATGGGCCTCATAACTGACATTTTCAATTACACTGCAAACAACTTATCAATATGCATGGATTTCCCAGCCAATATCAGAGCAAACAGAGTCGTTTGGAGAGCTGTTTCTGTCAGGGGAGAGAAATAGGGCAGACATGTCAAGGTCAGGATTTTGTTAATGAGGGACGGACCGCTGAATAATTGAATGGGCTGAGCAGTATCGACTGTTGAAGCAGAAGCATTTAAAGCGTTGGCGATCGTTAAGGAAAATCCTCCCAGCACTTTATGTTCCATGGCAGTAATTTATGCACGGGCATCCAAGCGGGTGCCCTATGGTTCACAGCACTGAATGCACAAAGCAATGAGTGGATTAGCCAAGCACACTTTAGAAGCAGCAGCCAAGCGTGCAAGTCATTCCTGTGGATGAAGTGATGGCTCTGGCAGCGCAATTATTCAGCTGTGCATTTTAAATACACAGGCAAATGGCATCGAGAGAGGCTCTGAATATCTGCTCGGCGTGGACGGAAAAAACAGCTAAACACGAAACGAATGTCAGGGCTGAAAGTGATCAATCCTCAAATTACGCATCGCACAAACACACGAGGAAATGAAATGCAAAACAGGCGGCAGCAGTAATTGAGGGCGATCGGGCCCACGAGCATGTGACGAAACATGTGATGTAATGTTGTGCGCACTTTGTTATTAACAGGTTCCTTCCAGGTTTTGGGGAATGATTGAGCTGATAGCCGGATTCCCTGGCTGAAGCAGCTGTGATGTTTGGCCACGGAAAGCAAATTGTGATAATTGTGGGCTCAAAAGCAACAGATGTAAATGCATGTAAACAAGCCAAGTAATACTAGTTTGGCCAAATGCCCCCTTTGTTTTGAACACAGTCTCAGCCATTTTTAATCTGTACAGAGAACTGCTCAAGCTGTTGTTGTTTCAGCACCATATTCGAGCAGTTCTCAGGCCTTTAAGCCTCCACCCCTCTCTCCTCTCTTTAGGTTGGGAGCTCTGAAAAGGGGTGGGGTGGGGTGGCAGGGGCTTCTAATCCCTCTATGTAATTACTGCTCCCTGCAATGGCCAGACCATCTCTGTGTAAATCAGATTAGCTGACCTAAATCGCTCTCGTTTCTCTCTACCCCATCAAACAATTCCTTATCTTCACCCAGAGAGCTAAACAACACCGCTCCTCCAACCTCCACCCCCAACACCCCCCACCCAAAAGGACATGGCCTGTTTATTTGATCAGCACAGGAAAGCAAACAGTTTCTCCATGATACACAAACAGGCAGGGCTGGGCCAGGCCCTACTGGGTGGCCGGGGGAGAGAGGGTCGGGCAGAGATGCGGGCTGGGGCTGAAGACATGCAGATAACCACTTCCATCACGTCCGCAACTTCCACACCGGGCCATTAAAAGAAGAAGGAAGCCAGGCAGACACATAACACGGCCGAGGATGATGCTCAACGCGCAGTAAATAAAGGTCACCGAACATGATAGAGATGTATTACTGCTCTCCGTGCTGCCTCCTCGGCTCCTTCCCATCCAATTTATTCCTCAGGTCATACATTTACAACTTTGAGAGCAGGAGGAGGAGGAGGAGGAGGGGGGCGTAGAGAGGAAATGCTGCTCTTCAGTGGGAATAGAGACAGGCTAAAGTAAAGAGGGGGAACAAATGAGGTCTGTGATCCTGTCTGTCCCCTCCTCTGCCCCCCTTCCTTCCCCCCTGAGCCCCAATCAGGCTGAACCACTGCTCTCAGCGCGACAGCCAGGCCTTTGTTGCTGACTGAATGGAGGTTAAATATCCCTCGAAATCAGAGCTCTTTGGCTTTCTGGACGCATAGTCAGAGACCCGGTGCCTTTCACATGCTAATGCCCATGTTTTTTATTTCCTTTGTAACCATGGTTAGACAGCGGTATCATGCTAAAGGGTGATGAATAAAGCTGGTGAATTTGTTTTTTTCTCAGCTTTTTTTCCTCTCCTCTTTTCTCCCCCCCCCCCCTTTTTTTTTGCCTCGCTCCCTCCTTTATCACCATCTCTTAGAGCCAGCCCACATTCCACCCCCCCCCCTCCTGCAGGGGTTTAAAAAAGCACAGATGGTCTCTCCTGACCCGCTATTCATCATTGTGTCAAAAGCTTTGTCAGAATAATGCTCCCCAACAACAAGCTGGAGGATTTTATTTGTTTCAATTGATGAGGCCTGTTAATTTCACAGACGTCTCATTAGGCTTAAACCACCAATTAATTTCTTTTGTTCTCATTAAATGGCTAATTCTAAACATGAACCGCGCTGACAATAAATGCTGCTCAGAGCCAAAGCCAGACAGCGCTGCTCCCGCCACTGAGCTACTGGAGCGTGAAGCAGGCAGGTAGAGAGAGAAAATTGAAGAGCAGGAGGAAGGGCGTGATGGAGGGGAGGGCGCAAGGATGAGGAGAGAAAGTGGCGGCAAGAGCAGGCAAGGGGGGAGCAAGAGAGAGAGAGCAAAGGAGAGCCCTGACAAAAGGGTCTAATTTGTAGACACCCTTAACACTAGGAAAGGATGGCAACTCATTAACTGCTTGCATTTTTTTTTTCCCCCTGTCTGCGGATCAAGTGGTCCTCAGGAGTAAAGGTTGCAATCATCTGTTGGTGGCTGCAGCCAGCACTCAGCCCTGAATGAAAGCAGAAAATAAAAAAATAAAAAAATGATAGAAGAATAAATCAAAATTCAAATGGGAACAAAGGGAAAAAATGAAAAGCACAGACTGGGAACCAAGGTAGTAATTTTTCTATTGGAAGTGTACTCACAAAAGCTATCTTGTGCCTGCACTCCATTATAGCAGTGCAAGCTGTCATTACGGCCAAGGATATATAGAAGCCTCATAATATCCAGAGATTGGTAGTTTGTTAGACAGCACTGTACAATTTGCTGCAGCCTTGAAGGATCCTTGAGTCTCGCTTGACAATTTACCGAGGGAATTGCCGGAGCGTTGCCTTTTGTCTGCTGGAGACACAGGGGCAATTATCCAGCCTCCTGTAATGTTTCCCTGACTTTAATCTCCTGGCTGAGAGCGTAAAGCAGAATGGGTAAGGTTTCAGAGTGCCTCTGGGTTCTATTAACACACAACTGCTGTTTCTGTTCAGGCCAGGCAGCCAAGAGAGGACTGCAATCTGACAGACGGGCCTCCCCTGGGCTTTTAGGGAGAAAACATGATTATGTCATAATATATTTTCAAAAAGAGATCCATTTGAAAGATTGCCCCTCTGTCTTTTCAATCTAACATGGCTCTGTTTTTGTCAGGCACAATGGGAGCACTGGGAATGACAGATGCTTCAATGAACCAAACAGGAATAAAAATAAAGTGTTTTACCAAGAAAGAAAAAAAAAAAACTCACCAGAGACCGGAAGCAGGGGCAAGAAAATTCAGTTTCTCTAACAATTTCATCATGTGAATCTCGTCACTCTGGTGTCAAACTTTAGGTCGGTTTGTGTAAAGATGAGATCCTGCAGGAGGCCTGCAAAAAGACAGATGTATGAGTTATGAATAAAACCATGCATGCCTACTTTTTTATTCATAACTTATAAACTGTCACCACCACATCACCATTAATTAGACTGTAGAGTGAATAATAATCTGGAGGTAATTGTTCTGCTAATAAACCAGTCACTATAGTTCTTTTTCAAGTCACAATGAAAAACATTCCCTGTTTTCAGCTTTTTAAATATAAGGATTTTATATTTTGTTTCCTGTCATATGCTTAATTAATCTGAATATTTTTCTCATTTTATAAACTTAATGAGCAATTAGTGAAAACCCAAAAGGACTGAACAATAATTAGATTTTGCATTGTACAGTACTTTAGATTTTGTTGGAAATGCTAATCATTTCTGATGATAATTTGTTGTGTCTAAGCCACTATATAATAGCAAACACATTAAATTCGATTCACAAGTATTTGGATAGGTTTGTGCCCTCCAGCGTAGACCTGCTGTGGCTATTTTCCTCTTTAAATGTGACTTTTAACAAAGCCAAGCAAAAACAGCTATCTCGATTACAGCCAATACCTTTTAGCAGGCCACCTACTGTCTGCATCTTTCCGGTAATGACTATAGTGTAGTGGAGCATTCACCGTATAGAAGCAATAGAGTACAGAGAGGATGGGCACATTGATTAAGTAATAAGACCCCCGTGCCCCCCATATTGCTGTTTAAATTCTTCAGTTCAAATGACACAAAAAGGTTTACCAGTACTGATGTTTGGTGGATATGTAGGTGCATATGGAAACAAACCCAACCATCTCTTTAATGAAAAATACAGGGAGTAGCTTGTCCTAAAGCTTTCTTACCTTAGCCAGTTTACTCAATTTGATTGTTGCCTGGTTACTGTTACATCTCTTGAGTATATCTAGAGCTATAACTGCATCGCCAAATCATCACCTCAGCAGTCACGGTTTTGCCTTCAAAGCGGTGCATCTGGTGTTAGCTTGAAGCCTTGCAGCATTTCGAAGCCTGCATGATACCAGCGGTGACACATCCATGGAAAGGAATCAAAATCGCACCTTACACTTCCTCCTGCTACATGATCTTGCTAGCGGGTATATGTTTCCCCCTAAACACAACCTTGTAAACTAGGGGTGCAACGATATTCATATCGATATTGAACCGTTCGATACAGTGCTTTCGGTACGCATATGTATCGAACAATACAAAATTTGTAATTTATTTTATCAAC
>NW_005187436.1:3898181-3932976 GCF_000239375.1 Pundamilia nyererei | reverse complement strand
AAACAAAACCTCAAGCTAGGTATCTGTTCAGAATGACAATGCTTTTTCCTCCACATAATTAATTAATATATTTTTGTTATTCTAAAATATTTCATATCATCCAGTACCTGTGTTTGGGTGATAAACAATCATTGGCCACTTTTTTGGGACAAATGATTAGATATTGCAGTTAATGCAAATATCTGCTATTCATATGGCACAAACTCTGTGCATGTAGACGTGGAGTCATAGTCAAGAGGATCTGCCAAAGTTGAAACTGAGAATATGAACAGGGAAAAGGATTGATTTAAGTGACTTTCATGTGGTTGCTTAAAGTATTTCAGAAACTGCTGATCTGCTGGGATTTCCCCCACATAACCATTGCTAGTGTTTACCGAAAATGGTAAGCAAAAATATCCATTGAGCAGCACTTTTCAGAGGTCAGAAGAGAAAAGCCGATAGAGTGGAAACAGTTACTCAAATATCCATTTGTTAGAACCACAATATGCGGAAGAGCGTCTCTGAAGGCGCAACAAGTCAAACATTTTAGCAGATGAGCTACAGCAGCAGAAGACCACATCTGGTGGCCATTCCTGTCAGCTAAAAACAAGAAACTGAGGCTAGTTTGCACAGGCTTCTAAAATAGAAGATTCTAAAACCATTATCTAATCTGATGAATCTATGTTTTTGCTGTCACATTTAGGTGGTATGGTCAGAATTTGGCGTAAACGATATGAAAGCATGCGTTCATGCTAATCTTAATAATGGTGTGGGGGATCTTTTCTCGTGCCCCTTAGTATCATTTTATGATATTTTAAATATCACAGCCTGCCTGAGTATTATTGCTCACCATGTCTATCTATTTATGACCAGAGTGCAGCTGTTTTTCGATGTCTGGATGACACAGCATGTCACAAAGATCACATCTAACTGTTTTCTTGAACATCATGAGTTACTCGAATACTAGAAAGGTGCCCAGTGAATGCTCACCCCTACCTTTTAGCTGATTTGATCAAAGTTATACCACCTAGTTATCTAAAGGAGTTGTATCTCAAATAATCACGTGAAGTGACAATTAAATTCACTTTTAGCTATTTACCTTATACCTATTTACACGTGTGTACATATACATGAAAATTTAATTTTGAGCTTCTGTTCATTTTGAAAACCAATAATAAATATATTCAGATTGGCAGGTGGACCGATATAACACAAAGCTCCCCTTTTTTTTTATTTCTTAGTAATGAATAATGTGAAGTATAGCTTCAGGCCTGTGTAGCAGCATTTACAGTGCATGCAAGATACACCTGCCTTCTATGGCTTCACTGCAGAATCTGAAGTTGTGAATATCAAGTGGGATATATATTAGGGAAAAGCCACAGGGTGCTGTAAAGTTTAGAGAGAAGACTACTTGTTGCATGTTTTGTACTAAGTAGTCGATAATATTATCCTTATGAATATGCCCTGTATTTTGTGGTTAACTGTCACTGAAAGCAACTATATCTTATCCCACAGAGAACAACAAACAGAAGCTACTATACACAGTTGGCATATAGAGTTGAATCAATATTAACTACTTAGGAAATATAGGCTTACAAACCTTATATTTGTTCACTGTCCCCCTCTATTATTTCAGAGTAAGTGGTCAAAGCTGGTAACTGGCTTTCTCAAAAGAAATGAAGTATGCATTAGAAGTAAACAGTGAGAAGAAGGGGCCAAAGGGAAATCCAGCTTCCACCACTTTAGCTCAGTACCTCCATTTCCTCTGTAATTAGTCATGTTGCTTATACACCTCCAGCTGTGCTTTAATCAAAGAATGTGTGTGGAAAAATAATTAGCATGTTAGCATAATGCACATAATAAAGAAGTACTTGTAGCCGTCTTGATCTCAACATCAAAGACCGTGTTGGTTCTTTCTTGGGGCATTACTATCATACAAATCTAATTACCCCTGGTATTGAATTACCGGATTTTAGTGGATACTTGGAACCAATATAAAGGAATGTCCTCACAGATCTCCAACCTTCTCCATTACAAAAACAGCACACATGGACAAATGTTGAAGCAGAATACTAATAATGTGTGGTGTTTGTCTCTGGGACATGTTAGGAGAAATTTTTCCGCGGTTCTCTAACTGCAGCCACGTAAACCTGCCCAGAGCAGACACTCCTTTGACCTCAGTGTCTAAAATAGCTCCCAGTCCACTACTGTGGCCGTGTCCTCTGACTAAACTCTGGGACGCCACAGGATTAAGTGCGGCATCAAGTTCTCATGTAGAAAGTCCTGTGAACATCAGTAGTCTGAACACACCAGCGACAGCAAAAGCAGCAGCAGCAGCGGCGGCGGTGGCAGCAGCAATCCAGTCTAATCCAAATGAATCCGGGTCTCCCAGGTTTGTTCATCCTGGTTGGAGGGTGATGACTGCTCTGCTCTGCTGGAGTGCTTATCTGCTGTCAGTGGTCGCTGGCTGTACAGGCCTCGTGTTATCAGGGCTCAGCCTGCTCGGGGATTGGAGGGTCTGCGGAAAGTAAACACAGAACCTGTCCTTTGCTTATCTGTCCCAGGAGAGAGTATGTGTGTATGCGCGTGTGATGTATTAGTGTGCGTGTGTGTCTGTGAGAGAGAGAAAGAGGAAGAGAAGCTTGTTTCCATGGCAACCTCCTCCTTTAACCCCCCACACCCCTCCCCTCTAGAGGAGAACCCTGGTGGTCTTTGTGTAATGCGATTCCACTAGAATGCACTGTGGATTAGAGCTGTGCTGCCTTCGGGCCCTAGGCAGGGCAACAGTGAAGACATTATTACCCAGATCAAATGCTGTAATCACTAGGCACTAGGGGCTTTCACGTCCATTGCAGATAAAACCTAGGACTGGCAATACTCAGGTGATTAGGGGATTATTATTCTGCATTTCAGCACGGTGCCAGTCCCTCGCTGTTGAAAAATAAATAAATAAATCCTGATTCTCTGTGTGATGGATGGGGGAGGGTAGAAAACAGAATGCCAGCCAAAAGAACCAGCCAGAAATCTGGTGGACTGTGATCAGTGCCTGAGAGTTAAAGCTAAAAAAACAAAACAAAATACAACCAAAAAAAAAAAAGAAGAAAAAAAGACATTCACACAGTGCACACACTGGCATTACAGACCACCCTTGGATTTCTGTATTGTCTTTGAGTCTTGGCTCTGACAATGCAAAAGAGAAGAAGAGAACTGGACCACGTTCTTATCCACAGAGCTGCTGTAAAACACTTAGGCCACTCTATTTCCTTACACTGCACTGTTGCCGTTCTCTAAATAGAACAGAGCACCATGGGCTTTTGCACGAGAACCTGTTTGAAAGCCTTCCATTCAGAGGTAGATCAGCGGAAGGCGAGACAATGACCCCTTCAATGTCCTGCAATAGGCACTCAGAGGTACAACCTTTCATCTGCAGATATTCCACTGTTTGATTAAGTGAGGAAGAAAACTGTACTTGAGCAAGAAGCTTGAGCTACAAATGCGCACAGGAAGTACACACTTCAGCAATGTGGGAAAAGAAAGACTATAGCCTTTAACAAATGAGCCCGTGAGAGCGGGGCATGGCGGCTGGCTCCATGCTAAAAGCATCCGGCCCCGCTTTTATAATCTAACAACAACATGTTTGAAGAGGCAGCCATATGAAGGGCTCACAGCTTCAAGCACAGAGTCCTAGGAGAGCGTTGCTCTGGAGTGGAGGGATTGGGCCATTCACCCGTCCAGCCCAAAAGTATTCAACTACCAAAAGACCACTCAAGGGAACTCGAGAGCAGTGTTTACGTCATATTTCTGAAGTGGCACTTCATAAACCTCTGCCTTATTGTATCACTCTGTGATGGGCGTGTGATTTCATAGCTGCCACCATGCATAAATCCAAACTCTAAAAAAAGTCACTAGCCGTGACAGTGAACACAGTTGGTACAGCACGACGCGACTTTGAAAGTTGCATCAAGTTCATCCCTCAAATATTAATGCAAGCTCTGTAATCTTCTGAGTTAAAACCAATGGCAAAGGTCCATAGCAACCCTCTCTAACTGCACCCAGAATGTTTTTTTCTATCGTGTCTGTGGTTCTCCTGAGACAGTTGTCAGCTCCTATCTGAATGCATTTACAGCAATTTGCTGATGTGCTTCCATTTACTGTCAAGAGCAGCCCGTGAATAAGATTGTATGTAATGTAGATGCAAGCTAGAGCAAGGGAGATCCCTCACTAGCAACACACAGGACAAGGGGGACTTTGAGGTTGCATTTTTAGTTTTTAGAAGAGGAAAAAGCAAGCCCGAGAGACGTTCAGCATGTCGGTGCATTGCCCTCAACAGCAGTAAGTGCTTTAGGTGTTTTACCACACCCACTGTTGGCCGCACTGTAAAAGCAAATATTAATCAGTGACTTTAAGCTTCTTTCCTTAAACAAATGGTTTGGCATCTTTCTTGCCAGGAGTTGTTTGGTAAATTTGAACCGACAGGCAAGGGAGAAACGGGTCGCCTTAGACAGTCTGGCAATAACAAAATCTGTTTATCAGTTCCTCTAAAGCTTACCAATTAACACATTATGCCTTGTTTGTTTAATCCAAAAACCAAAGTGCAAAAACGACACGTGGTTTTATGCCAGGCTGCGTTCTGGAACATTTCTTGGATGGCTTCAGTAACTTTCTGGAGGCTTTTTCTTCTTTTTAAACTGAGCCTAACCAAACAAATAATAGTAACATTTGGGCACATACACCTGTTGAGATTAAATTTAAAAAAGAAAAAGAAAAAAAAAAGCTTTAGATTTGCAGGTAGTTAAGCTATTTCTGCATGTTTGGTCATGACGCTAAGGTGGATTCTGTTGGCAACTTCATCTTCAGTCATACACTCAATTTAATGCTTTACAAAAAAGAGCTAATAACCATATTACTCCAAAGTCTCCAACTAATCCTTGGAAATCTACCACAGCGAGACCACAGCACTACAGAAATCCAGTCAAGATAAATTTTATATAAAACAGTTTATTGATTTATCAACAACTGTCAGCTGTACAGTCCTTATGGATGATGCCACATGTATGCTACACAGTCTTAACTTGTGTTTATGATGAGACCATTCCCGTCTATGAGAAGATTGTAGTGAATATTATGAAATACTGAAGAAAGCAAAGAATACACCCAAAATGTCGAATGTGGTAATGGCGTTGCCTGCGTCCTTTATGAGTAACCAAGTCTTGCGTATCAGTCACAGGCTCGCAAACACAAGCGGCAATAACGATCTCTAATAGACTGATGGCTAAACTTTGCAGAGTGGAGCAAAGGTTTCATACAGTGGTTGAGTCAACAGAGTGAGCTCAAGTCACAGCTGCTTCTCTGTAAAACCCATCAATCCGACAGTTGATATAAATCCATTTTGATGTTATAGACAGGAGCCAGGGTTCAGTGAAAGGTCTTCATTTCAAAGCTGAAATTCTGCTGATCAGGGTCAAAAGGGTAAACATAACTGGAAACCATGATTTTTTTCCTCCCTACAGAAAAAAAAAGCCTTTCCAGAATTCTCGACTGCAAAAATCCATGGGACAAATGTCTGTGATACAGCAAATAGCGAAGAAAAAAAAAGCCTTTGTCAGGGAGAAAAAAACAAAAACAAATTAGATTTCCGAAAAGGTCATTTTGGACAAGGAACATGGAAAAAAAAAAAAAAAAAGCCGAGGAGGGGGAAAAAACTGAAATAGAATATCCTCTTACAAAGTCCTAATCTAATTTCCATCCCCGGAGGGGACAGAAAATCACGGAGAGAACAAGAAAGAACCATCACAAGCGTAACTGGACACCAAAATATAAATCTATAAAAGGCCTTTTATTACTCCATTATGTACACTTTTCACAGGACCTCCAAGGAGAAGCTCCAGAGCGAAGCGCCGCTTCTACTTGTGTCATGGAACTTTATCTCCACATTAAAAAGGACGAATAAAAAAAGAAATATCCAACAAACAGAAACAGCAAGACATTATTTTCTTCTTGGTGCCTTGGGAAACTGCACTCGCTGTACAAGTGTTAGTTGTATGAGTGAGGAAGGGCAGAGCCGAAGGACACAGCATCCAGTGCCACAATAACACCACCATCCATTTTCGTCTGGCACTGCCAAACTTCCTGCCCATCCACCTTGGAGCTGCAGGCAACATCCATGCTGTCTGTGTGAGGGAAGGAGGATGGAGGAAGTGTCTACTGTTCCTGAGCATGAGCATGCTCCGATCCAAAGCAGTCTCTTCTAATAGATCACTTCATACACAGTGGCCTTCTTGTCACCAGAGCCTGTCACGATGTACTTGTCGTCTGCAGAAATGTCACAGCTCAGGACAGATGAGGACTCCTTGGACTGTTTAAAGAAAAGCAAACACACACACACAAAAAACACTTTAATCTTGGAGGCAGTTAAACTTAAATGTTGCTGAGTAAGTTAAGTGGTGAAAATTAGCTGACTTCATGGCAAGATTAGATTGCACTGACATCAACTTCTGGCCTGACGGCCTCAAAAAGGCGTCTTTGTCAGGTCAATAATTCAGGTTCAGTTTTCACTGATAGGATAGTCCTGTCAGACAGCGGTCGTTTTGCCCTTCCTCTTAGAGATCTGTGTGTACGTTTGGCCTGGCTACAGACAGAGTCCATTGATCTGCATACCTGGAATATGCTGGCGCCATAAGGAGTCCTCCAAGCATTCAACAGATTGTCCTTCCCGGTGCTTACGAACCATTTACCTGCAAAGACAACAAAAGTGCCATCAGGACACTTTTCACTAACAAGTAATAGGAAAAGTACCTACAAATGAAGAGTAGCCTTGAGATGACAACAAGCATTTACGCTATTTTAAAAAAGGCACTAATAAGGACCGGCAAAGGGCTCTTCACAGTTAAATACGGTCAGCTTTATCTGATGCTCTTTTTGTGTGTTTGTTCATACCGCAGTAGGCAAACTTGAGGGAAAGGACACAGCTTTCGTGCAGGTGGAGCTGATACTTGTCAGGCTTTGAATGGTGGAGCACTTCCACGTTGCTGCTCTCCATTCCCACAGCAAGCCACTCGCCAGTCGGACAGTAGCCCAAAGAAAAGATCTGGAGATCAAACAGGACAGTAATTACAGACAGTTCTTCGGCCGAAAGGAAAACAGACTCCAGGTTTGGCCCCTTGCATTATGCAGCGTTGTACCTGTGAAGTGAAGTCGTGCTGCTGCAGCTGTCGACCCTCTCTCAAATCCCAGGAGCGAACAGTGTTATCGAGACCACCTGTCCACAGCTTAGTGCCATCATGGGATATGTCAATACAGCTAGCACCATCCGTATGACCTTGAAACTGCCTAAAATCAAAATCGGAAGGCATACAGACAGTTATTGACATTATCTTTTAAATTGACTCAAGCCCCACATACTGGAAATAAAGTTTTGTTTCCGACCTAACGAGAGTCTGGTTATGCAGGTCCCAAACGGCAATGTTTCCATCACTGCAGCACGAGAAGCAGACTTTGGCATCAGGGCTGATGGCCAAGGCGTAGCACGCCGGGGCTGAGGAGGTGAGCTCAGCTTTGATCCGCGGTGTCTGGGAGGCCAGATCCCAGATGGTCAGTGTGCTGGCCTCGCCTCCGACAATCAATGTGCGACCATCAGGCAGTAGCTTACAGGAGCGGATGTAGTTATCCCTGTTCTGTTGCACCGAGGACAAAGCAAATCAATACATGTTCAAGGCAGTGGAGCTAGGGAGAGCTTTAGAAACAAACAAATCATGGGCGGAGGATAAAAAACGTCCTGTCATAACAAATAAACCAAAGATTGAACCTCAAACCTAATCTGAACTATGTGAATAAGTGTTTGGCTTGTTAATTTTTTTCTAGTGTTGAATGAAATAACATGTGTGTAAACATTAAGAAAAGCTGATGAGGTCCTCACCAAACAGTCCAGCTGGGACACGGGGCTCTTGCTGCCTGGTTGGCTCATGTCCCAGATTTTGACACAGCCTTTGCCACCAGTGTAAACGTGACGTGTGGGGTTGCTAATGGTGACAGCACAGACCACCTCGCCATGGCTCAGTGTGTTGATCTGACGGGCGTGGCGTGGAATACCGGGACCAATGAGGGCGTCGGGTGGGAAGGGCACAGGCTGCATTTGACCATCTGCGCTGACATGGAAGGAGTACGCTCTGAAGGAAAAGACACGTGCCTGTCAGTATTTGATATCAGCTGTGTTACAAAAAAATTGATCTGCAACATATCTAGGGAGACACTTACGGTTTTCCGCCAGAAATAGATGTGAGGCTGGCTGGGAGGCCCGGGGCTCTCATGTGGGTGTGAGGATCAAACCCCTAAAAGATGATATGGGAATGTTTGACTAACATACTCAACTGTTATCAGAGTAAAATCCCTCATTGCATCCTGTACATGACTTTTAGATGATCCAAAACTACAGAAAAGGAAAGGGAAAGCCTTTACCATGGGAGTGCGTCCATAGGCTGCTGCTGCTGCAGCGCTCATCTGAGGGGAGATGTGCAGACCAGCATACACCCCAGGGCTAGTCAGGCCTCCGTTCATTTCATGATGGCCCATCATAGCAAAGGGGGTAGGATAGGACCCTGCAATGGATAGAGGTGTGCGCAAAGCTGGGGCTGCTGTAGACAAAGACAGGAGATGGAGATCGGTTTGTGGCCTAACAGTTTTGCAAAGAATGGAAAAAAAAGATCATCTCAGTTTCTGTAAAGTGAAGAGAATGGTACCAACCGAGAGCTTCCATGCCTGGTGGCTTGCCCAGGATGGGTCTGAGCCCAGGAGTGGAGCTGGTGCCAGGGGTGGGGGCATCGTTTCGGGGGGTGGGGGTGTTGGATTTGAGACCAGGCGTGGAGGATTTGTCATTCTGTCAAGGGAACGAGAGAGCAAGCACAATCACAATCCCGGAAACCAGGCACTGTGCACTGACAATTTGAAAGCAAACTGAACTTAATCCAATCTAATTCTGACAACCCTCATAGTCCTGCAGAGCCATAAACTGCTATTTATTCTAAAACCTATTATGGTCACAATGGAGATGGGGACGTTTTTATCCCCTTACTGCTTTGGCTTTAATCTTTTAGTGAGGCAGAGGGAAAAATCCTGGAATAGTTAAATACATTGAGCTATTAACAGAGAAGACCTGACTGATCCTGATGCGGGACAATATTATCCCTGACGTTTAGTCATGCACTTAAAGCACAGACAGCCACTGCTAATCCACTGCAGAAAACGTCCTAGATCTATTTGCACATGTCCCTTTGGTCTCTCGGCAATTGTCATTTAAAACCCTTTCTGTCCCAGTTTGTCCACAACTCTTTTGATGTCTTACATGACTGAGCTCCTTAGCCTTGGAGGAAGGGGTGCTTCCAGATGACGCCACTGATGCGGGGCTGTTGGGTGTGTCTTTCTTTGGGGGGCGGGGCTTGTCAATACCATTTTCAGGTGGTGAGTGGGCTGGGCTTGCCCTTGGAGTGGCAGGATCCTGGAGAAACACACCAGTAATATTTACATAAGAGCAATGTCACATCAATGTGCTACGAACAATTGCTGTGCAGCTCACCTCATTGGACACATCGACCACCAAGTCGTCGCTTTTCTCTCCGTCACTGTCCTGTAACAATAATTAGTAATCATTTAACTTAACACACACAGATGGGTAAAAATTAAAGCACAGACTCCAGGGATGTTGTTCTCTGGTCTAAACTTCATTAGTTTTTTTAATTAAATTGTGAACCTAAAGCAATTTTTTAAGTCACCATTCATAAGCATATTTCCCCGACATGCTGAACTACTCCTTCAGGGACTTACATATCTACTCATGCTGTCCTTCTCCTCCACTTTGCGTTTCTTAGAATCCAAGCTGTAGTCTGAGGAGCTGCGATGCTTCTCACTGGCTGTGCGTAAGCTTTCTGATGGGGATATTGAGTTATTCTGCAAAAGGGGAAAAACCAAACATGCTTTATTACCATTTTGTCTTCCTTCTGTAAGAGAGCGCAGCAAGTCACTCATCCATTACAAATTCACAGAGAACACACTGTGCCAATCCAAACACTAAAAATGCCTTATTCACACAATGATGGATACGGCGGACTCTTAAAATGCAGCTGTAGGCCAGCTCCAAACAGTACCCTGACACCAGCCAAGCACACAAGCCTGTCCCTGGCTACACAACAGAATGGGCTGTTATCTGAACTGAATGGAGGAGGGCTTGTTTTCCGAGCTGGGCTCCCTCCTCCTCATAACTGGACAACAAACAGCCTCACAGGGACATGAGCAGTGTGTTGTAGCTGAACAGAGGGCCTTTTCTCCAGAGTCAGTCAGGCTGAGCGTGAGAGAGAGAGAGAGAGAGAGATAGAGATAGGAGGAGAGAAAAACGAAAGTAAAGCGAGAGAGAGGGGGGAGAGAACCTATATGTTTTGGGTGCTGGGCATTGATTGCCGTAGTGCGCTTGGGCACCATGTCAGCTGAGGCTTTGAGCTCAGATAAAGAAAGAGAATCTATATCCTGCCAGTGGGCACGGCAGCGTGGGACTGACTGGTGCTTCTTCATGGAGCCTGCCCACACAAGCTGGGACAGCTCACTCTAAACGCCAAAAGAATGGGAGGCTTTAGGCAGGTGTCCAGCAGCTTTCACAGGAGTTTGCCACTTGCCTGTAAACTGCCAAGTTCTCCCGATTCTCTCTGTCCCTCATCTGAGGACCAAAGCGAAAACATGGACTAAGTCAGCGGCGACTCAGAGAAGTGAACAATGGCTGATGGACTAGCAGTCTGGGCAAAAAGCCACTGTCTGCATAATGGCTGACCTTTAAAGAGATGCTTAGCGTGACTCATTAGCCAAAGTCACCATTCTACTATCAGATGACCAGGGACGAGAGCACAGAAACAAAACAGGCCCGCTAATCGCCCCAGGACTTCCATTTCTTCAGACATGACTGCACCCATTCAGCTGGCCCGGTCTACAGAAACACAATCTCACAGGCCCATCACAAGCCATCATAGATCGCAGCATTTCAAATATAACGTTTTAGCAGGCCCAGCCAGACGAGGTGGAGAAGAAGAAAAAAAAAGAAAAGAAAAACAAAACAACACTCCATTTGTGTTCATAAATATTCATCACATGCCAAGAAGAAGAAGAGAGAGAGCTGGTAAACAAGGGAGACAGTAGAAGGGATCAAATAAATCCTTTAAGAAGGGGAAGTCCAAGCCTTTCTTTAATTGTGATGAAATTACAAGGCTTCTAATCTCTCTCACATGATACCAGTCATTTCCCCTTCTGGATTAAACACACACGATTTATATTCCAGACCTCATTTTCCATTAATCATTTTATTGAACTCAGATTACACCGCATGAAATCAGTATATGCATGCACTGATGGAAGGCTCTACTTGACACTTGCAGCGCAGATGAAAATGTGATGAATTACAAAAAAGCAAAACGAGTGCGGCTCGGGAAACTTACCGTGCTCTCTGTGTCGCAGACATCACGGTGGCGTCCGAGGTAAAGATGAAACCAAGCGGAGCAAAGAGAAAAACAAGTCACTTAGCACATCATAACAGATGCTTCTAGCTGAATGTGTGACAATCAACTGCAGGGCACAAGGCCCCTCTTATCGGCGTGTATTGGAGCTGCTGAATAGCTTATGCAGTCATGGGCTGGGAATGTACCAGCTCATTACCCAGACAGAATGTGAACAGACAGGATGTGCTCCTCACCTAAGGACCCTATGATTGTGAGAGTGAGAAGCACTCAGCACTAAATTGGTTTATGTCAGTTTAACATCTTTTCAGAACTGCTAAAATTAATATGCCTTTTGATTCTCGCAAATAAT
Organism: Pundamilia nyererei; assembly: GCF_000239375.1. Classification (NCBI taxonomy): domain Eukaryota; kingdom Metazoa; phylum Chordata; class Actinopteri; order Cichliformes; family Cichlidae; genus Pundamilia; species Pundamilia nyererei. The sequence continues at coordinate 3,921,159 of NW_005187436.1, read as the reverse complement.
AACTAGCTAACAAAGCTACGGGGCCGAGCTCTTCTTCTCACCTCGGTGTTCGAGATCATGGTGGTTCTTTTCATCCTTTACTGGGAGGTGGGCTTGGCTCCCCAGAGCTCCTAGCGCCAGCAGCCCTGATCCGGAGCCCGTCACAGGGGGGATGCCAGGGGGCTGCAGGCCCGAGGGGTGAGGCGGCAACTGGACTGGAGGCCCATGGGCAGCATGGGAGAGGTGCTGTGCCTGGAGCTGCTGCTGCTGTAAGGTGACAGGGAGATAGACAGACAGACAACAAATGGGTTGGAGGGAAAGGGCGAGGAGAAACCACCAACTAAGCACGAGGCTAAACCCCAGATGATATTAGCACATTCACACGTCTATTACTGTCAGGAACACACAGCAATCCCCCTCAGTGCTATTTCCATACCAGGCCAGGGTGGCATAAGCCCTAGATCTGTGCTGAGGCGAGTAAAACCTATAACTGCCTGACCGCTCTCAGCATGTGTAACACACGAGGCAGAGGTGCTCAAGTTATCGAAATAACCCACTAATCGCAGTGTATTATTGAAAACAACTGAAATATTTTTCATTCTACTTTATCCAACAGGGAAAAAAGTCTGCTTCAGCCACATCTTAAAAGAGAAAATCATTATGCTTAAAGGTAAACTGGCACATATTCTACTGCAACAACACAACTCCTGTGCCTCTGTGATTTAAGCGATCAGAATACAAAACTCTGTGGAAATCTGTCTGTGGGCTAAACAATACCCGCTTTTCAAACACATCCAGTGTCTGTTTACTGATCTCATAGTCACATTTCTGGATTGACGGAACATGAATCATTTGCGCACCCAAACTTTAAGAGACTGCGGGAACACAGAGTGCTAGAAGCTGGCACGCCTTCCCTCTCACTCTGAGTCTTTGAGTGTGTTTCTGAGTGTGTGTCTGGAAGGCTGCTGCGGGAGCGAGGACCAGGGGTCCCATGCTGGCACTCAGTCAACCCTCCAATACTCAGCATCAATATTTGAAAGGCACAGGGAAATAGATGGGAGTTAAAAGGCACTCAGCATGGAAGTAAGCAGTTTAAAGCAAGGTTAAATAATACTTAGCTGAGACACCAATAAAAACATCAGCAATTTATTACCCGTATACGAGCCAGCTGAATAATTCAGATGCTGTTACAGCACACTCCTCTCTCTTTTTACAAGACGGATTTCAATCAGTGGCCATTTATGGCCATTTCAGGAATATTAGAATCTTTGTAATGACCAGGGAGGTAGTGTGACGCATAGAAGACGGTGGTGGGCAGGCCTAACGCATAATTAAAAATACATTAACTCAGCAGGAACTCCTAAATTCTGTAGCAGGAATACAAAATACTTAGTGCTTAAATATGTCCTTAGAAATATAATCCACATTGTTCTTTTGTTTTTCTGTTGTAGAAGTAGAGAGGACTAGCATGACTAATAGTTAACTTTTTAACTTGCAACCTTGTGCTTTGTTACATGGGGCAGATGTCAATCCAATTACAAAACGTACCCAAGACAGACACAGCTCTCTCTCTCTCTCCGTGTCTGTCTGGGAGCCTAAGAGAGCGAGTGTGTTATAATATTGTGTCCATGAGGGAAATTAAGGAGCCAGTTCATTGGCAGGGGAGAGCCATCCTTGCTCATTGTGTTTAATGAGGCACTGATGGGTAATAAGCATGGCTGATCAGCAACAGCCCTCATTACAGGGGCCATAAATGAAGACAATAATAAATAAATAAAGGAGTCTGGCCTATTTTCTCTAATTTAATATTCTAAGATAAAGACCTACTCTTTGCTCCTTTTTCCTCTAACTGAGTGTAGTTTAAAATGCCTTGTTTATGACGCGGATATTTTGGGTATTTTCTAATCTGCCAGAAAACACTGCTTGTCAGGTTCATCTCAACACATGCAGCTGCCCCAGTTTCATTCTATTAATGGCCCTCAGCTCCATCAATAAGACATGCAGCTGGCTCCTGGATGCTTCCTGTCTACCTGGCACGCTCTTTCACCTTGCTTTACAAAATACATGAGGATTTTGGCATGCCTACAGAGCTTCTTCTTAATGAATAACTAATGGCAAGGTATTCGTAAAACATACAGTGGTTACATTTCCTCCTCCTCTGACGTGAGCGACCTGAGTGACCCGGGTGGGAGCCTTACTGTTTCATAAAAACTGTCCTGGTTCCCACAAAAGACCACAAACTAAAACTCTGAGCTTGTCAGATAGCTCATAAAATGTTTTCTTAATGCTTTGAAAGCCCAACAAGGCACAGTCAGATGATGAAAAATACAAATTCAAATGTACAACATCCTAGTACTGTGATGCTCCAAATGTGAAAATCATATAGAACACAAAAAGCCCCACTAGTGAAATCTCCTATTCTTAGGAACTACTGCAGCAGCTGCTCTTCCACAAACTGTAATAAAGCATCCATTTCAGTCCAACAGAGGAGTAACAAACAGTTTTCCATCACCTCAAGACACCCACTCAGGCAAATTCTAGGGAGCAATTATCCAGGAACAAAAGGTCACCAAGGGGGTTATTAATTGAATTCCAATATGTGCTTCCAGTCATCAAGTGAGCCTTTAGGCTAGTCTTCTGTGCATGCCGGAGAGTCTACAGTAGTCACAAGATCACAGACAGTTTGAGCTTTCTATCACAGGTGAAACCAATCACTTTCATTATAGCACGCCAGGGTCAGCACAGCTGATCAATGAGGAGCAGATGGCGTTTGGAAGCCACGATGAATGCAGCGGATTACAGCTCGCTGCCGTGGCGTGAAAAGAACTGTGCAGCGGAGCCGTGGTGGCTGACGACTGTCTGTGCTGTCTCAGTTAGCTTGCAGTGTTGGCTGTGTTTAGTTCACCCTCAGCCTTTTAATTCCCACAGCAATCCAGGTCAACTGTGAGAGATGAGGCTCCTCATTAAAACCTTAGCCAATTAAAGCAATACGAGCTGCGAAGGGGGATCTCGAGAGCTCTCAGGCTCGCATTTATCAACACACAACAAGGCATTGAAGATGCCACCGAGGCCAAAGCTAAAGCATTGCATGAGTCTTTTTTTGGTTTGTTTTTGGGGTGTAGTTGCCAATATTAATAGTTTCGTTTGAATTTAATAGTGAAAAATAAGTCATGAAATGAAAAAAAAATAGTGATGACACATTTGATTTAAAAAGAGGCAAATCTGCACTATAAGTGTAGCAAGTGGTGTATTACAATGTGTTCACTCAACAGTTCAGACTACTCGGTATATGAATTTGATGTGAAGGTTTGCCCCTACCCAAGGTCAAATAAAGGAATAAAAGGGGGTATACACACGGTGAGAGGCAGATTGGGAAGTCCACGTACCCCGATGATGGCATTCAGCTCAGTCATAGTCACCTGCTTAGCCCTCTCTACTGCCTGAGCAACCTGCTGTTGGTGCTGTGGACAGACATTTGCAAAAGATTATTTATCACACATCCACACTTGCTCATCTATGAATTTCACAGTTTTTTTCCAAAGCAACACTAAAATTATAAAGGTGAGATAAAATGCTCTTAACCACAATTATTCCCAAAAGCAAGGAGTATTATCTTAAGGGTACAGGCAACAATAAGTGGCGTTGCTTTAGTAGTAAACTGTGACACCATTTGGAAACCGGGCTCAAAACTCACCTCTTGTGACAGGAAAGGCATAATTTGAGCTAAAATTGCGTTGAGCCGTTTGGCAATCTCCGTCTGGAAAACAAAGAAAGGGGAGCAAAATGAGACGGTAAAGTATGAAAGAGACAGTGACTTCATATAACCCCGCCTTTAATGTTTACACCGATTAAGTCAATTACTGCGGCAATCAGAACTGCTTGACTCAACATCCTCTAAACAGCGTGATATTGACATTTGAAATATTTAAAACATTAGGAGAGCCCAGGGGGATGGAGCACAGCTGTGCTAAGAGTGCACTCCATGCTAAACGGATATGAGCAGGCAGAGTGCTGCTGTGTTGAGAGGATCCTCTCTCACTCTGCCCTTCTTCCCCTCATCTGCGAATGTGCTGTCCTGCAGTTAACCTCAGAGTTAAACCACACAACCACACCCCAGGAAGGAAGGCCTACTAACTACAGCGCATTGTTTACTTACATGTAACGGTGTGGGGAATTTACATTAACAATTAGGACTGCAGAGAATGCAAAGACAAACGGTAATAACATTGTAGGGGAGACACCTTCAATCAATACCATTAAGCAAGCAGCCTGTGTCGTAAGTGGCGTTTGCTAAAGCTACAGCTTTAGCCCAAGCCGTTTCTCACTGCAATCAAGCACCCAGCCCACCAACCTCATAGCCTCCCAACATCCACGACGCCCTGCCTCCATTCTTCTGCTTGTCTACCAACTGCCATGGCAACGGCTGCAGCCCTATCTTGCTGGGATCATTATGCAAATGGCACCTCTGCTTGACCGTAACAGGCTTTAAAATCATATTACGTGCTTGGAGGCAGGTCATTAAATTGAATTTTCAGCCTGTCGATCACATGAACGTACCAAATGAATGGTGGATAAAAAGAGCAGTAGGAGGAGGTGTGCGGGGAAAGATCGGGGGCGGGGGGCTATGCTCCACGCCCCCCACCCCCTCCAGTCTCCTGTAAAAACACTGCACAGCCGGCCTGCTCTGCCTCTCTTTCTCCTTCCAGGGAAAGGAGATGAGACTTTCAGGTTCAAGCTCTGCACTGGGAGCAGAAAAATAACAGCGCCAAAGCTACATCATCTTTGGAATTTATGAGCCGCAGTTCAACCCAGGGCCACTGCAGAACACAAACACATCACAGGGATTTTCTCTGATTTTTCATTTGGAGCAGCAGCACACACAATGTACTTTGCAGACCGCTAGCTTATTTATTACACATGGCAGAAATGCCAGGCAGTTTTGGCAGCCAGACATATTACCTCTAAGCAGAGCCAGAGAGATTGGAGAGTAATGTCCAACAGAACGAGACCTGCTGACCCAAGCTGCAACATGGATAGCCACTTAGCCAGTCAAGCCAGCAGGACAACCAACAACAAGCTGAAGATGCAATATCAGATGAAGCCGCGGATCAGATGCAATAATGCCAAACAAATATATGGTAGCATGTGTCACAGGAAGTACAATAGTCCAAAAGATAACAATGAATATAACTTGATTATTGCCCGCAGACAAAAAAAGAAAAAGAAAAAGAAAGAAAGAGACTGAACCGCGGTCCCCTTTGGCACACAATAAATGTGACCTACAGGTAATAAAGATAAATGTTTTACGAGCGCTGGTATTAATGCAACGTAGTAAGTGTTCTAGAAAGAGCTGAAGGAGCCCCACAGAAATGGTCGAAAAGCGACAGGACCCGTATAATCCATGTTTGTTCAGATAAGCCATGTAAATAGCAGTCGGACATTTGACAGGATTTGCAGAAAGGCCTTGAGCGCACGGCCCATTCCTCTGTAGCTTAGTGTCATGGTGACAGCTGGCTGGGAAAGGTCAGGAGGTGGCTGCTCCACTCTGCCCTAAACAACTGGCAGTCTCTACACTCTCACAGCACAACATGCAAATACACGGAAAAGGCAACAACTCAACTCGCCACTGCTGTCAAAATAGATACGGTGCAGAGCTGGGAGGATTTCTTTTTTTTTCCCCTGCCGGCAGATAAAAATTGGGCTGTTGTCACTTTAAGCAGATGACAGCTTGGCCCTTGAGAGGCTGGCTTTGCACTGCCGCTACACAATTACAGGTACTCGGACCTGTGTAGCACCACTTTAAGAGCACTCTCGGGCTGGCTTGTCAATGGTGTGCAGAGAGGTATTCGCCTGTTGCTATCAGCAATGGGAAAATGGACTCGAGACACTGATGAGTATTAAATGTAGAGCGAAAACAAGTGGTGGCTCTGGTCACATGATCCATCTATAAACAATACTTGACTAGTCCCATTTAGAGGCTCGGCAATTTTGACAGCGTTGCCTCATGTCAGGTTTTCAGAGTAAGAAGAAAAACATCAGAGTTTGTTTAAGCCAAAAAATGATGCTTCCACTAAACCAGTCTTTGATAAAGAAGTGTAGTGAGTCCAGAATTAGTTTCTAATTGGCATTTAAAGTTATTGGTATTGATTTGAAAAATGCTGAAAAGCTGCATAAATGAATACGTGAGTCACTACTGTGATTAGTCTTGTCAGCTGCAGCAGTCGAGCTGTGTTTTTTTTTTTCTAAACAAAGCATGACACAATCTAAAAAACAATAAACTTATTCTAACAAAAACAGCATAAGAACATAACCGTTGTTGTTACGCCACATCTTAAAGTACAGTCAAGTAACTTTTCTGCTTATGTAAGTGAAACTGACACCCAACAGTTCACACCCTGAAATTATTACACTGCAGTCCAGTCCCACATGACAGATTGGGGATATGGAAGTACTGATGGCTTGGAGAGCCACAGTTCCTCCAACCACTTTTCACTGCACGCCTCTTTTGTATGAAGACTGCAGACAGCCTGTTGGCTGACCAAGTTTGCTTTGGCGCTTGCCACGGCAGATACTTTGCTACTTAGCAAATGATTCCTGCAGACATGGCTGCGTTACGGCCGTAGGTAACGACCTAATCTGATTGAATCTTAGCACCATACAAGCCCCAAACCCCATGCAGCTCTTGGAAAACAAGCACCATATGAAGATAATTACCAGCTGACATCATGCAGCAGAAATTAGCAGTTTGCATCGACAAACTGACATGGCTGATAGAGAGGGATCAGATAACACCACCAACGTCAGTCTAAGCTTTGCCCGTGTACGCATTCTGAAATGTGAATTATGTCCCTGCACAGTAATGAAAAAGGCACAGTTAGAGGAATGAATTTCCTCACCATGGAATAAATCTCCTGGCAGGAAAATAATATGCCTGTGTGCATCCAATAATCCATCCCAACCCTGCCTGTTAACCGCTCCCCATCTTCTCCTCCTCCCCTGCCTGAGCTGTAAGCTGGGGGAGCTGCATGGACGGGGCCCACACTGTTTGCTCACAAACACGCCGTTCAGCAGGTTAGGGCCCCACTGATGAATTATTCAAGCGCTTCCATCAGCTCTGTTGAGGTTTCTGATAAAAGTCAGGCGCTAAAATGGATCAGTCGATTAACCTGTTTACACAGAGCTGGGCTGTTGCCCCGCCTCCAGCTCTATTCTCCAACTTGTCTCCTGATACCATCCCCCCCACCTCTCTCCTCTGGTTGGCGATAAGTGCCTGACAGAAGCTATCAGAAGGGCCTGAGCCCTGACAGACATGTGGAAGTGTGACACACAGCACAGACACTGATGGATCGCCCTAACACGCCAACCCACCGTGTCGCCAACGCTGTCATTATAACCAAGCCAGGCAGTCGCAGGGGGGCGCGGGAACATAGACAATGAAATGTCACTCATTCACACAATCTCTATCACTTCAGTGCGATTTATCTGCGGAGACATACAAGATAGGATCTTCTGATAAAGATAAGACCACAAAGAAGTGACTAAAGGACTTTTGCTCTGCTGGTGTAATTACTTTATCCTGAAAAAAAGAAATACTGACCTATCAGAGGGCCTCTCTTTTTAATCATTAAGTCAAAAGGCTAAGCCTGCCAAAGTCTACCTTTAATCTTATCAGAAAGCTGAGTCAAATCCCGGATGCACAGCATATGCAAATTTCCAATAACGGCTCACAGCACTTGTACAAGCTGTGGCAGAAGTTTGGGGTTGTGTTGTTGTTTGTGTGCAGTGGATCTGCCTGTTTTCAGACCATTACTGATGCTCAGTTCAGCTCACAGCCTGTAAGTGGCTCCGCCTGGATCTGACATCCCCTGACACCGTGGAAAACCAATGAGCTGAAAAATATGAGCAGCACTGTGATACGTACCTGCTTGTGCATCTCAATGTTCAGCCCGTAGGACATCTCGTAATACTGAAATGAAAGCAGGGATTTAATTGTGGTTAGTGACGTCAGCGCAGTTACAAGATCTGATGATATTTATTACGTGTAACAACAGGCGAGTGTTTTTGCGCTCTACACTCATGAGACTGGCGTAACCTCAATGTAATTATCGCTGCGGTGATTACATCACGGTCAGGGTTTGAACACTATAACGCCTATATAAAAAGTGTTTTTACAGGAAAAGGAGATACGTTATAAGATCAGATAACAAAAGGATTTCTTTGAGCAGCTCAGAGTGAATAGCCAATAAATCAATGCTTCGCTGTTTGCAGTGTGGGCAGAAAAGAGAGGGTTAGAGTTATTGATCAGCTTAAGCCCTCAGATCCCTGTGATGTTTGTTTACTTAGAGTAACGCAGTTGCTCAACACTTATTTCCAGCCAGGTCAGTCTGTCTGGCTGAAATGTAATCCGCCGAGCCCACAAGTGGCAGCCGGAGCAGAAATGGCTTTCCAGTCAGCGTCTATTTGATGAGGCCAATGCATTATTCAGTCCATTAGCTTCTTCGAAAATTACTCTCAAACAAGAGAGCCATTCTGTCTGAGATCAGAGCCCCACAGCCATGGCGTAACCTGACACCGAGCGCTGGCTGTGGGATACTTCCCAACATGTTTACCTAACCTCCTGCTTGTCAGGCCGACATGCTGTTTTCCTCTGAGCAAAAAAAAAAGTTTAATTTAAGGCTGCATGCATTGGTTTAAATAATTCCCAGTGTGTTTACCTGGGATAGCCTTCTTAGTGTGTCATGTCTGAGCTAATTTTTGCGTCAGGGGCACACCTATGTTTTTCTAAAAGGCTACTTTAAAAAAAAAAAAAAAAAAAGCAAGCTAATGATTAAGGTTTACAAAGAAGCTGAGTATAAAGGAGACTGCAGTGTGCTCCACGTCCTCCATTTTGTTTACTGTGGTGTATTTTCCCACACGCTGCTCTGGGCCTCCGCCCTCAGCTCACACCTAATTTATGGCCATGCATATGTCTGAGCGTGGAGTCTCCTAGGAGAATAATCAGATCAGCACACACAGAGGGCAACACTGCAGCCGACCCTTGGAGATCAGGGGCATGCTATAATGGAGCGGCAGCCCACTGCCGGCCGCCTGTCAGGAAGCGCTCCTCTGTAACAACCTGCTACATCAACCCCCACGGGGGGGCTTTCACAGGCCTGTACCTGCCACTCAGCCCGCCCTAACAACCACATAGGTGATCACAATAGCCCCGTCTCACTCCACCCCAACTAGATCTTCAACAAGCCGTGCAATCTGGAAACTATAATTGCTTTCAATTGTAACACAATCTTACCATGACATAGTGGCGCTGCATCTCTGTCTTCTCATTGGCCAGTTTGTCATACTCCACCTTAAGACTTAAAATAGGAGACCAGGTGTCATTTTCAAGCGTCTGTGGCACTTCAATCACTCAGTCACACTTAACCACTTAACAGAGATGTGCACAGGATAAAAACGGGGATGCTTTTAAAAAAAACAAACATATATGCTCCTACAGAAGTCAACAGTCAAATATTAGCGTTAACCTCAAAATCCAATAGAGTAAATGTTGACACTGCCATGCTTTGAGTATAATCATTACCTGTGATACTGGGCTTGGAGGAATTGAAATTCATCTTTAATCCTGTCACAAGACTCTGCTACGGTGAATTTGAAGCCAGGCTGGCCAGGCTGATGTGGAGCCTGAAAGACAAGAAAAGAAAAGAAAAGTGGTTGTAAAAAAAAAAGAAAAAAAAAAAGAGAGAGACAGAGAAAGTTTTATTCTGCATTGTGACCTGCTAAGGAGAGCTGAACAGTTCACACATTTAGACTCAGGCTTTTAGGATAACATCTCCTCTGCGGGAAGACATTACCACAAGGTGGGTCTGATTCACACCTCCAGGGGGTAATAACACATTAGCTTTCACACCAAATATGAAATGTAATTTCAAAAAAGAAATTCAAATCACCACCACCACTACCACCACCTGTCTTCACGTTCAGACACAGTCATATGCAAGTGTCTGGCTGAGTAAATATCTCCAGGCATACAAACAATCTGCATCCATTTAGTACTGACTGCATATTCCGATGAAGCATAAATGCACTGTAATGAAACCCATACAGAAATCTGATGACCTGCATTAAGAGCGGAAAACGCTTTGCAGGGCATGTTTCAGGAGAACGTGGGGGAGGACACGGCACAGGCAGGAACCATACACCAGCACCAGTGTTTTGTAATAAATATGCAATCTTCTCTAAGTATAGGTGAAGCGAGTCTTACCGGATGTCGGCCTTGTGGATACATCTTGAAATGTATCCTTTGTTTATCCCTCCAGTGTACAGGTCCTTTGGCAAAACGGGTGAAATTTGCTCACAGCCACACCAGTCTCAGCAGACAGGGCCGAGGGGAGTGAGGGAGGGGGGAGGCAGGGGATGAGGAGAGGGGGGGGAGGGAGGTCGTGAAAATCCTGTGTTGAGAAATGACGCGGTTTAATCTATAACCGTAAAAATAAAATAATAAAAAAAAACAAAAAACACACACATACACTTTACACTGTTTACCAATAAGTAAGTAGTCACCACAGCACACTAGTCCCAGTTACCGCAGCAGTTCGAGCCGAGTCAAGGAAGCAGCACAACAGTCGAGCGCTTCTGTCTTCTTGATGACCTTATTCGGTCAGTGGTCAGACTCGATATCCTAACAAATCTCAACGTGCAGTTTAACATGATGCCAACACGTAGACGAGGTTGGAGAAGCCACATATCCGCCGTGCAATTTTAATGCTCAGATCCGTTTCGTTCTTTAATAAAAATAATAATAATAAAAGAAAAAAAAAGAACGGAAACTGACTGCTGTTTGTGAAATGACCACCACCGCCCCCTCACCCGGTCCGTAGGACGTCTACAGGCAGGCCATAAGCGACAGCCGCTGGCTTGCACCTACTGTTTGACTCCCGCTCAGAGTCGTGGAAGCGGGGTCGAGCGTACGCCCAAAAATTAGAAAAAAAACTAAGAAAGAAATCAACAGCTCTTGTAAATACGTACCCGTGCGTGAGTCCGAAGCGTCCGTCCGACTTCTGCTCCCGAAGAAAATACTGAGCAGGCTATAATTCATGCGTTTAATCCCTCCTAATGTAAGCCTGGTGGACGCAGTTTTCGTCAAGCATCCTCTCTCCCTCGCTCTCTCCAGAACGCACCCAGCCGGGCTGGGAGAAAATTTTTTAGTGCGGTCGGGCTCGATTAAACTATACTTTATTCTTCAACCGCGAACCTCCGAGGAATGTGCGCCTTCTGCGGCTGGTTAATCCCACAAAGAAGAAGAAGAAAAAAATAAATAAATATGCTTCCAAAATCTGTCTTCCGACTCGAAGAGGTTGGAGATTCTTTAAAAGCGTAACATGGTACTCTCCACAATCTCGCGTTTCCCCCAGTTGTCCAGCTTACCCCGGTTGCCACACACAGGCAGCAGGGCTGAACTGCCGTGAAAGCGCCTATCTGTCCAATCGCATTACTCGGAAGGAATACGGCCACATCTGCCTATCGGAGAGCGACGGCCCCCACGTGGGGTGCAACGGTACATGACATCATCCCGCGGATCCACAAGGCATCATCCGTCCGTCCCACCGTGTACAACAGCAACAACAGCAGGCATTGATGTGCCGACGATGATATCCAAATTTGACAGAGACAGCACAAATTCCACATCCGCGCTTCATTAGGGTGTTTTCCTCCCCCCCCCTCACTGTGTGTGCGCGCCTCCGACATAAGATGATGAATTTTTTTTGAGGGGGTAAGACCACCAGCGGGACGGGGGAGGAGGAGGGGTGGGGGTGTACGGTGAATTTTTATCCCCACACTCAGAAAAACGGATGAGGGGAGTGCTTCTTGTAAAACGTGGTTACAAAATACGAAGAAATGCTAACACGAAATATACAAAGTAGCGGGCAAAACCAGAAATATCCGGGTTTAACCCCCCCTCCCTCTCGCCACCACTATCACTACCTCTTCCTACACGCACAGCGTGAAGGGCACAATATAATGACCAATCGATCGACGACACCCACCAAAATTGAAGCCACGGGAGCGTCTCGATATAATTTCTCGTAAGTGTTTCGAGATTCTTGAACAACATACCCGCTCGTCTACCTATCAGCATTTGGATGATAGTTGCTCAGCGGGGGAAGAGGAGATGATTGCCTTTGTGTGATATGAACATCAGCCATGTCTGAGCGCTGCCTCTGCGCCTTGTTTTGAAGGTTCGGCTCTGCCCCCACGTGGGACTCCTCTGCGGCTTTAAGGCCTCTCGTCCAATGGCCGCGCGGCGCACTTACTCGCCGGCTTCCTATTGGCCCGCCGGCGCCGAGCCTGTCATTCACGCGGCAGCGTTGTCAATCAATACCACGCGGGGTCAAGCGCTGACAAATGCCTGTGCTCCTCGGTCCTCTGCCTGTGAATAGAGCCTGGAATGGCTGCTTAATTAGCTTCGAATGGCTTTTCTCTCCAGTTCAAACAATCTGTTACCACCACGTGGTAATGAGAGCCTACATTAAACAAAGGAAGAAAGGAAGCATGCAAACAGTTGTAACATTACAACCTGTAGTTTTCCTTTACATATGGGCCTATGTAACTAGCAGACAAAAGGCTCTTGTTTACCTTTATCACAGAGGCCAATCCACTTGTTCTAACATTAGACATGATATTAAAGTTGTGTTGTATAGATATGTGTTTTGCTTTCACAAGGCAGAAATGTGACACTTGACTGCTTGTGTATATGTAGCTACTAACTATGTGTGTTTCTCGGTTGTGAAACAAAAGAGGCAACACCACATCCATACAGCTGCAAATGAAAATCACATTATCTCTGATCTTTCTAAAGTGCTACATGCATTCAAAGATGCTAAATTAGCAACAGATGCGTGTGAAATCTTCACACATATTCAAGATGTAATTGTGTATAATAGTGGGGAGTTAAATTATGGTTATAACATATCTGGTAAAGCCTTGCAGTAAGTGACTTAAATACAACCAGCCATGCTTCACTTTGGGGAAAGCTGAGGTCATTATGTCACCTTAAGGTCTGAGATTGCCCAGCAGTCGTCTTACTTGTCATTCTTGTCAGCCTCCTTGAGGATGTGGGATAACTGTGTTATTTCCAAAAGTATGGGGGCAATCTGTGAGAAACTCAAGCACTCACAAGAGCTGGCGGGCTAATCTCACCCAGGCACCCCCTCATGCTTTTCAATAGAGAGTGCTTGGATTAAAGGCAACAAAAGGCTGGGCCCAAACCCCAGGGAGAACGGTGGTGGTGGTGGGGGCTCTCCACCCACCGAGACCCCCACACTGTTTATTTACATGGAAACCCCAGCCTCGGTGAAACTCCCACCCTGAGGCATTACACACGGGCCTATTTGCAGAGGTGGCTCTAATTCTTGACAGAGCGGGGATTGTCCTCACTCCAGCCACTTTGAACTTACTAGCGACTCACTTTCCACATGGCTCAGATACAGCCAGTGAGCAAATATTTTGCTTCTTCCACAGAACAATTTCCTTGGGGTCATATTGTTCAAAGGTAGCTATGCCTGTCACACTCTGCTTGGATTTTTGTGTGGAAAATAAGGTTGAGCACAGAGGTTGAAATCACGCCTTTTGCAGCCAGAGAACGAGGCAAAGATCGACATTACAGTGGAACTATTTATCATAAACCTATATTGGATGTATTTGTAGATTACACAGTCTTGGCTCATTAATGTGACTTGCAGTTAATAAGCGACTTGGCCATTTTTCTCTCTTGTGGAAGCTCGCTTTCCTGTTCACGGAGCAGAAAATGAGGGCCCTGATACTGCAAATGCTGGGTGTTTGTTGCAGTGGCTTACACTTCAGGGAACTGGCATGTTGTTTGTATGGAGACATGCAGACGTACATACCGCACGTTCACAAACAAACACACGCACGCGCTATGTATCGCAACCACGTCATTCACAGGCAGGAGGCAGAAATTCAGAAAAACACGCACACACGCATTCCATGCAACAAAGAGCCTACAGTGTGTGGTGGAGAGATGAATTGCCTGCACTGTATTATCAGGATGACTCATCAGACAGTAATCAATGAAAACAGGATGAAAGTCTTATCAAAGGAGAAAAATGCAGACATGAAATGTGTCTCAAAACAAAAAGAGGCTTTTGGCAGGAATCCGGTGCTGTACATAGCCCTCGGCTCGGGAGGGGTGGGACATAACCAAGCAATACTCCGAAATTAATATTCCCTGCAATCATCAACTCTCAATGATAAGCACACAAAGCAACAACAATGCACACACAACCAGCAGTTTAAAAAGTCAGCTCTCTGAGCAAATGCATTAAACTGTGGACCCACTTGTAGTTTGAAACATCTGTGGACTGAACACATTTTTCTTTAAGAACATACTTTCATTTCTATTGGGTTTTCAAATCTGGATACAAATGAAGTAAGTTTTTCAGTGATGGGGGAAATGTAAATCTGTCTCCTAGCCTTTCTTTTATTCTGCAAAGATAGGTCAATATAACAAATCCCCTTATAGCATCAAGGCCGTTGCTCTTTTCCAGTAGGATCAGCTTCACACTAATTTCCTGTTAGAGCAGACAACTGAAAAGAAATTGCCAAACATATTTTACCGTTGGAGTTTTTTCCCCCCTCCTTAACACGACTTAATAAAAATCTCTTTAAAATTCACACGTTATTAACACACTAAAATTAGACAGTGTAGAGCAAACGATTATCATTATTAAACGATATGTATGCAGCTCATCCGCCAAGGTTATTACGTGATAACAGGATCCTTCAATTTTAGAACGACTTCTTTCACATTCACTTTGTTCAAGTAAAACCTTTTTGTTTCTAGACAACACCTTAATGTTTTAAACTGCTAACATCATGCATATTAAATATAGTCCAAAAATAAGTACGTGAAACCAAACCACAGCAATGTGTTTTCATTTGGCTTTGTCAGACTGTCAGAAAAGTAGTTGAGGGAATTGATGGGACATTGTTCACACCCAGAGAGCCACAGTGCTCTTAAAAAACAGCCTGAGGGTAACAATAAATCTGTCTTCACAATTTATTGATGTTTGTTAATCTATTCATCTCAGTTGCAACCATGACTCACTTGTTTTCAATTAAAGTTGTGTCATATGTTGTGAAGACACTGATTATTCACTGGGTGCGCTTGGGACCTGAGCTAACGCAGAGGAAAGCTTCAGAAGTCCGTGCTCCGTGTTCCAAATGCTTCAGTGTTGAACCTGCGCTCATGGTTGAAAGCTCCATCCTCTTGCAGCCTCATGTATGCCCTGCTGTTGTTTTCTGATTGCTATGTCCACAACATAGTGCCGAGCTGGAGGACTGCCAGCTATATTTTTACCCACTTAAATACAGCAGCCTATTCTCAGAGAGGTGATGTTTGCAAACAGTAGCCTTTCTAAACTTTTTTTTTCCACTCCCACTCTTGACTCAGTATAATCAAGAATCAGAATGACTGAAGCGAGTGCTTGTTCAACAGAGCCTCAGCCCGGGACATTTTTAGCTGCATCACTTCTATTTTCATAACCAACTGCACATTACAACTAGTTGCAGGCAGCCAGTCTACATATTGAATTATTCCCAGCTGACAGTCTGCTTCTGTGTGTGCACTATGATCCAGACGTAAATACTTGGCAAAGTCAACATTAAACTGATCAGAGGATCAAGCTGTACCAGTTGATTGAGAGGACCTTGAGCTGTACAACAAAGATTTTGTTACTCTAATCCAGTTTTCTAAATTGTTAATAAGATTAATTTTTTTTGGTGGGGGGCTAAATTCAGTTATGGGTCATGATTACATTCACATGGCATGGGAATGACTTCACATGACTGTCTTGAAAAAAAATTGTTGTCAAGGTAACAGGCCATGCAAGAGGCGTCTGAACATTACATCCACTTATATAAAATGGTGATGTACAAAGGGCAACACCTCAGCAGTGAGAGATGTGATGAAGCACAGCTGAATTTATCACCGAGGGTAATGAATAGTAAGCAGACCACTTTAACTAGCTCCATAATGACAATGTGAGCTGTGTAGTATCTCAGAAATCTTCTTATGAGACCGCAAGCTTCTGTCATAATATACTGCATTTCACCACTTCTGCCTCACTGAGGAGCTTTTCATATTCTCTGGCACACAGTATTATAGCTCTACTCCTCCATGCCAAATTGACTCCACAAGTGCTCCTGTACCTGCTGACTGACACATGCTCACTGAAAATGATTCCTTCACCAGGGGCCAGCATTGCTGCTTGCTCTGGAGGGGCGCTTGATTCCATTATTAAGTTGAAAAAGGGAGACAGAGTGGAAGGATAGGGAGAGAGAGAGAAAGAAAAAAAATCCCAGCTCAACTGGGTCTAGAAGAATAATAGAGAGCTGAGGAAGTTATCAGGATAGAGGAGAGTAAGGCTGCTGTCTGACAGCAGATCAGAGCGCTCCTCCAGCTGGAACCCCTGCTCACGAGTCCAGCAGAGCAGCTCCCAGCAGTCGACCGGCATGATGAGCTATGCTGTGCGGGACAGGTCAGAACAGTAGCACCTATCCAGCCTATATCACAGTCAGTGGTGGCAAAAAAAGAAAGAAAAAATGTAGGTTAAAGAAAAAAAAATCACTAAGGCCTTTGCACTTTATTTCAGAGTTCCTATCTTCCTGCTTTCTAATATTCATATCTTTACAGGCCTCATATCACTGCATAGTTTATAACAAGAAACACTAAATGCTATTGGCTCCTAAAACAAACCTGCCGGGTGCTGGTTAGCACTGTCACCTCACAACAAGAAGGTTCTAGGGTCAGACATCCTGGACAGTTGGAGCTTTTCTTTTTGTTTTTGTTACATACTTACCCAAGTTAAGGTTCAGATTACAATATGACATTGTTAGTCTGTAACACCAATAAAGCTTCATGCCAGTTTTTCCAATCAGACTGGTGACTGGTGAGATTTTCTGAAATAAACCTGGTTTATTTGACACAGTGTATCTTTTCTCTAGGTGTAGCACATTTCCTAATTCCTTTAGCCACCTGTCAGAAGTTGGAGGTAACTCAGACTTACAGAATTGCAGAATTTGTCATGCTAATACTGTTGATAAGAAAATGGCCTGAGCCTCTTAATGATGCATCGCACTGCTTGAATCTTTCTTTCTGTGTGAAGTTTGCATGTTCTCCCTGTGCCTTCATCACTGCGCTTGCTTCCTGTGAAACTCCAAATATGTGCCTGTTATTTAATTGGGAATTGGACCTGAGAGCAGATGGCTGTCTGTTTCTCTGTGTCACCCCTGTGATGGACTGACAAACCTTTCCAGGGATAACCCCTGCTCTTTCCCAATGTCAGCTGGTATAGGCTCCGACCCCCCAGTTAAGAAAAGGTATGTGTGGTTTCCAGAACACTGCTGTCAGCCTATTTATTTCCAACTTGTCCCCTAAACAAGGACAAAAAAGGGTTAAAGAATTATGGAGACAGAAGCCCTGAGAGAGAAAGCGAGACCAAATCAACAAATTAATGCCTGTCCTATGAGAGGCTAAGCCTCTTATTTTTATTTCAAATGAGGATAGAAATTGACTTCCTTATTAAATCTAATTATTAGCCAGTGCCCTCCAAAAGTCTTCTGAAATCGCCTGAAGCAGGCAGGCTATTAGCATAAACACCACCACTGGCAAGCTTAAAACAAATGGTATATTTAGTCAGTGTTAATGGGATTAAAGTGTGCTGGATTCAGGAGCAGTTCTGCTAACAGTGAGCATCACATCTTCATTATGGATGCCCTGACTTCTCCGTTCCCGCTCTTTGTTTGCGTTTCATTTCTCGCTGCTGTCTCTGCTCCTCTCAGTTATTCAACAGATTGTATTCAATCTTGATCCAAAAAAATCCCAGACAATCATAAATAATAAAGGATTACACCAATCTAAAAAAGCTGGTGGCTCGCCAGCGGCTATGCGCACACAGAGAAATAATTGTTGGCCATCTGTGCACCAGATTGGTAAGAGAAAGGGTAAACAAAGAGCACAGTGTACCTGCTAAAGCTTTCTCCTCTTTTTTCTCGCTCCCTTTAGCCAGAGAACATGAAAGGCTTTGATGACGCTCACCCCTGCAGAATCCACTGGCTCACTCCAAGAGATTTTTTGATTAGGGAGGTTTCAGTACCACAGACTGACAAGCCATGCCTGTCAGGAATCTAACAAGGCTTGAGGTTATCTCTCTATCAGCAGCCAAACAGTGCTGAAATGCAGCTCAGAGTCAGTCAAACAGAGTAAAGATGGAGGATAATTGACCAGGCAAATGATCACATTTACATGTCATACAAAAGCTCTCCAGAAAAGAGAGTGAAGTCATGAAAGCTTACCCTCTGCAGTCTCATAAATCACTCCTCTGTGGGCTGAGATTGGATTTACTGGCACAGTGTTACATCTACACTGCCAGAACCACTGTAAGGACTGCATAAACCTTCACAGAGCATTGCAGGTCTTTATTTTAGAAAATTGATCTCGGGTCAATCGATGCATTTTGATGCAAGCGGCAGAGCAATATGCATTAGATTTATGGGTCAGGGAATAAATCAATACGAGACAGATTCCACACTGGTTCCAGCGTCTGTTTAAAACCATGTCTGACTCCAATTAACAGTGTCGTGATTAAGACTCATTTGATATTAATCTTCAAATTTACTTTTTGGATAAAAACTGCCAAATTCAATTTTGCACATGAAACACATGTCACATCACAGCTGTCTCTAGCTTTTAGTAGGAAGCTAATAACAAAAGCCTGGGTTTGGCTTATTTTTGGCTTCAGTCTCTGCAGGGAGAGAAAAATGACCTTACGGCTTCCCATCCATCCCAACTGGAGGACCCTCATTATACTGCGAGATTTATGTATGTATATGCAGAGAGAGATAGATCCAGATGAATAGTGTGAGATTCTGGAGCAGGGAGGAGACAAAAAGATCGAGCGCAGTCATAATGAGCTGTGTTTATGTGCAGTGTTGCTTGGCCTGCTGACAACGGATAATGAAGTTACTGTTAGTGGGGGGATCTGCTGGCACTAATTAAACTTGCTGTCATTAGCAGTGTTGGAAAAAGGAGGTGTTGCAACAGAAATAGGAGGAGCAAACACAAGCATATGCATCACAGCAGCAGTAGCATGCACACAAACATATATACATATATGACAGGGTGGATTTGATAGTATTGTATCCCGGCAGGAGTGAACTCCACTCCTGACTTTGTATTTAAGTTTTATTTGAGGAATTAAATCCTCTTTAACTCAAACTCAACTGGGGCTTTTTTCTTTAGAAGAAATTTGTCTGCTCCTGTGGGAAAAGGTCGTGATGTTAGGATGGGAGGTATAGGATTTAAACATAATTTCCAGTAGTCTCTAAAGTGTCTGAAGAAATGAATTCACTGCTGTTTATAATCAACTGCAGATGCAGGAAATACTTTACACCTAAGAGAACCTTGCAGTGTGGACAGGCTAGCGCAGAAGCCACAACTCTGACATCTGGAAATGTTGCAGTCACCACTGAGCTGTTAGAAAGTGGGAGAGAAGCTCGATTGACTGTCGCAGAGTCGAAGTAGAGCTCAGTGTGTGCCATCTTAACCACAGCTCCATCGTAGCCTGTAATCCAGCTCACCACCAAAGCCACCGCTGTTGGCTGCTTGTGCAGACCAAGCTCCACTGTTTGTTTATGCAGCACGTAGACCCGGCCATTAAAAGTGGGAAGCCTGTCAAAAATAAAAAGAGACTTTTCATGTTTGAGGGCTGCAATTGTGGCTCTTGTGTGATGTTTTTTCTCCACACTGACCTACTGCTTTGAGGTCGGGAAGCCGCTTAACCCTGGCCTCTGGAGCCAGCCGATTGGCTGGGCCAAACACGGTATTTTGAATGTGGTAGTGTAGTGTGTGTGCGCCTCCGGCAGAGATACTATGGTTGCGTGCAGTGGCTATGGCTTTGTAACCGAGACAGCCTACACATCATTATAATGGCTCCTTAGGCAAAGAGGCTAAAGATTCTTCAGAAATGTGCACATTATGTTTCCCCCATTGTGTCCTACTTACCTGCCCTCGTGCTCCCCAAACTAATAATAATAAAAGGCAAGCTAAGTAAAGGCTATGACTCAAATAAAGGTATAGTGACATTCCTCTACCAAAACACTTATATAGGCTTAAGTACCTCTATACAAAAGCTGCTTACAAATGATACAAGCTGTTTAAGACAGCTATTCCCAGCTTGCAGCAATTCAAATAATAAAGCAGCGCCGGGAGAATGTGGAAATTTGCTATGTAGTTAACTTGCGACAGCCACCAATTAGGTTTATGATCCGGGCGCCTTTGGGCCACTGTCGCCAGGCCTCAGTCTCCCTCTGATGTCATTACACAAATCTGCTGCAGTCTGACAGAGCAACAGGGCTGTAGGACACAGGGGGAGAAGGAGAAGGAAAGTTGGCTCGGCTCCTCTCCTCTGATAGCAGCAGATAAGTCGGCCTTGGGGCCTCTTATCTCATCTGTGCATCCTGTGTAAATGTAAGTTTTAGTCTGGCAGATTACATCAGCAGAGCCTGCTGGGGACAGAGGCCAGCCGCCAGGGGACCACGATGACTCCCCTCATGCGACAAATGCATCCCCTCCACCCTTCATGGACTAACAAAGTAAGACCAGGGTGTACTGTGGGAGATGACTCCTCTCAGCCAGTTAAAGCAAGTCCCTAGAGGAACCAGAATTAAAACTGTCAACTTCTATTTAGTGCAGAAGTTCACCCTGTAGCATTTGTTTTCACTGTCAGCTGCACACTGTGTGCTGTGATAATGATATTAGTGGACAGCATGCCTCACTTTTCATAAACGTCTGTATTACAGCTGTGTGGAGGTGTGTGTCCTGACGGAGGAAGAACACACCGCTGACGTGGGACGGGCTGCTGCGGTCCAGAGACCACAAAGGTGCCATGTGACTGTGAGGGGTTCATTTTAGGATACATAAACACACCCTCCCTGTTTGTCTAAAAGCCTCTCTATTCGTATACTGTATGTACAGCAAATTCCAGTCAGCCAGCCAGACAGGCCGCATCTGGGGACGACCAATGGAAGGGCAACCCCCCTCACCACCCCCCATCCTTCTTTTCTCTCTGCTCCCTGCGACTGTCATCCCACCCAGAGAGGGGAAGTGGTGAGGTTGCAGCGGTTGGCCAGATGGGGCCAGCTGTGTGACCACAGACCTCTGAGGGAGAGATGGAGGGAGGGACCCACAGACCTTATTACAGACCCAGCTCCACACTGGGCCTCACAAACAACTACTTCACAGCCAGTGGCAGCCACCAAGTAGCAGAAACAGCACTGCAGGATTTGTACTAAGGCAGCATAAGAATTAGTGTTACTTTCAATTACAAACAAGAATAACTAGTAGCTAATGTTTCAGCGTGTACTTCACTGCAAGTGCAGTTTAGAAAGTAAACTTTAACTTTGCTGGTTCGCATGTAAAACAAACAGAACAAGTAACTGGAATGACAAACTTACTGCAGTCATATAGATGCTGAATAACCCTGGCAGTTTTGGGTGGACTGTGTTGTACCACAGTCTGCTGCCAACTCATATCAGCTGAAAGCGACTGTTGCTGGAATGCATCGTCAGCCAGATCACAGGACAAAAAGTCTCAGAATGATGAAGTCACTGCTTTGCAATGGTCCCCAGGGCAGTGATTTGTGAGCTAATCTGGGTCTGTCTCCCCAGATTCCAGGTCTTTCTCTCCCTGGGGAGAAACTAATGGGACAGTGGGATGGAGCCACCATGCAGCAGAAGTCTTTTCAGCTCACAGCACTGACATCCATCTCTATCATCACAAAAGAAATAGAAAAATGCTGATTTCATATTGCAGCACGGCCAGCTGTACACATGTAAATGCATGTGTAGCGAGGTCCTTGTTTTTGAGCCCCACAAACACAGCGAATCAAGCCCACTTCCCACACGCAGACAAACACACACACACACATACACTTTTGCAGAAGCGAATGCAGAATAAATTAAGTACTGCATATATAACCTTGGCTATTTGCAATTTGTCATGCAGCCCAAGAAAGATAATTGAGGCAACCTCCCAGTATGCAAATAGAATGATAATCAGCCTCACTATAGCAAACACATGGACAGAGAAAAAGAAAAAAGCAGTTACATTGTTAGCAATTTCTAATAGAGGACACCTATTGACCCATTTTCTCTCAGAAAGCAATTTGTCCCTCCAAAATAAAACTAATAGGTGGCAAGATGAATGGATTAGAGTGGGCTAGACTGGGTGCACTGTGCCACGAGGCACTAAATCACCAGATTATTAGTTTTATGAGCCAAGCCCATGAGAGAATGATTGCTAATGTTCCCAGAGTAACCAAGGGAAATAAAGGTAATGGAGCAATTTATAAATTCTGATTGGTATACATAGAAAACTTCCAGCCCATCTCCTCTGTTATTTCACTGCCCTCAATAAAATACGCCCCAAGCCACACAAACACAACGGCCAGCTATCAGAATCAATACAATCACAGAACCACGAGTGCTTCTTCTGCTCCTTTGTTATTTTTAGCGCAATGCAATCTGACTTGCTGTTATAAATCAAAATAATGTGGGGAAAGGGCAGGAAAAAACCAAACAATCGCCAACATCAACTTCCATTTCTTAACTTCATTTAGCCCATCTGGGAGGCACACGGATGATGATTCACCAACAGCAAACTCTGCATAGGTGAACGTTATTGATGACGAAGATGCGCTCTGTCTAAAAATCATGCATCACAATATGTCTACAGAGCTTCTCAAGATTGTTGCACCCCAACACACACACACACACACACACACACACACACACACACACACACACACACACACACACACACACACAGACAGACAGACATGCAGAGGAAAGGCAAGCCGCTGAGGCAGACAGGTGTTCTGTTTAATCCACCCAGCTCAGATGAATAGCCACCCTTCACTCATCCTGT
>NW_005187436.1:3895389-3898125 GCF_000239375.1 Pundamilia nyererei | reverse complement strand
GCTCTCTGATGTTTAAATTGTATGTTGCACCGAGTCCAAATGTAGTCTGAAATGTTCTGCAGATGTAGGCCCCTCTCATGTGGTTCATGAAAGCAGAGATTTATCTGGTTAGAGAGGGCTCGTTGCTTTTGCGGCCACAGCCCGCCTGCCTCATATTGAAGTCGAGGTGGGTGGCCTCAGCGTCTTCCCGTGTCCATTTCTCAGGAGCACAAACAGCACGTATCCTGTGACGTCCTGCTCATATTGTTTTGTTTTAAACAAACCGCCTAATTATAATTTCATTAAAGTCAAGCAAGCTGTGCTCTGTGTAAGCTAGACGTGTGCAGCTCCCGCAGCTTCTAATGTAATTTGAGCCACTGCGGTACTGAAATTCACACTGAAGTCAAGGTGAGAGGAGGCAAAGCAGTTTAGAAAACAATATGGCAAGATAGGAGCTGGGTTATAGCGACGTGTCACCTATCGGCTCCGAGCAGCTCGTCTGTCGGAGCATCTGTGATAGATTTGTTCTGCAGCCTCACGGAGCTGATGTCTTACCATATGCAGACACAGCATACTGTCTCTCTCACAGACACAGAGTACTTGACCTTTCAACAGCAGTGCTGACAGCTCACAAACTCCTTTTGTAAGTGCAAATCTACTCATATACTTTCCACCCACTTCTTGTTTTTTTTTCCTTTTTAATGGTGAAACTGCATTGCTCACTTGTGCTTTCACTTCCTTGTCTCACAGGTATGAAGCAACACTGTGAACTGTGACAGCACTACATGCTGAGACTTGTCAAGTAAAGTAAGTGTTGCTTTTGTGTATTTGATAGTCATTGCTAAGTGGGTGATTCAGCAGGCACAATTCACCGCTGTCCTCTAGCACTGTATGAATTTTTCAAATGCAGACTCCCACATATGCACACTTTGTAATTCCATACTCCCGGGGGTTGAGACTGCCGGCTCATCTTCACTTCACATTTCCTGTTGTGAAATAACACGCAGGAAAAACAGACCTCAACAAACCATGAGAGCTGAAACTATGTGGGATGACGGTTTTTCAGCTTCTTCTTCCTATGATGATGATTGTTATTTTATTTTAGTATTTTATTCTGATTTTGGCGTGTCGCTTAAATTGAAGCCGCTTCGCTGCTAACCTAAAATGTCAATTCAATTCCACACATCGCTTTCAAGAACCACTGACAGCGGGATGCAAGCTCAGACACAGAAATTGATTTTCCAGTGGATTGATTCCAGCCTGGATCTTGTGCGGATCTTCAGAGAAAGAAGCTGTAATGACACATTCTGTGATCCCACAGTTTCTATACGATGTGGTTAGGTTTTATCCAAATGTGACAAGGCCTGTAATAAATCTTGTCTTACTTCCATCAGATTGCCAGCAGCTGGGAGCTGTCAAGGGAAGCCACCCCAAGCAAAATGTTATTCCAGCTTGTTAGTGTTTGAAGTCACAGCAAGCTGGGCTGCAGAAGCTGCTGCCTGTGGTTTATGGCTTGTGGGGTTGCTCAAGATATGGAGTCTCACTTTCCAAGTCAGGATGTCTCACCGCCATTGAAGCCACAACTGTAGCTGTGCGATAACACAGGCACGTTGAGAAGAAAGGACTTCAGAGCAGATATGTGGTCTTGCCTCAGTGAGTGACAACACAGTATGTGTGCATGTGTGTGCAAGTGTGTGCGTATGTGCGCGCGGGTCTCACTTCTTGTTGTTTTTCCACATCCACCCACTGATGCAGCACAGCAACTACTTGCCCAAACACTATTACTTCCTCTTCTTTCTGCTTTCATTTAGTTACTTTTATCCAAAACAGGTGGATTTTTTTTTCATGACACTTGTAAGGGATTTATGGCTCTTTTCATTGTGACAATAGAAGCATTAGACAAGCCAGAAAAAATAGTTTGTATAAAAACTGACGACAGTTGAGCAAATATGTGGAGTAAAAGTGCAATATTTAGAATGTCAAAGCTGCACAAAATAAATATCAGTAATTTACAGCAACTGTAAACCTACGGAGACTCATTCATTTTCACAGGTGCAGAAATTACCATCTAGCATTGCCAACACAGCAATGCTATCGACATAATGTCAATGACAATGTTGTCATCAGTGCTTCTACATGTCACACACATGTCAGTTATAATTAGGGCTCCAGGCCTTTCCTCTTGTCTATAAAATATCAGAAAATTGCATTAAAAAAATATCCGTTACAGTTTAACAGAACCCAGAAAGCACCTTCAACTTTTGTTTTCTCGTTTTAGTCAGCAGTACAATTAGCAAAGTTTTCATTTTGCAATCATTAAAGACAATGAAAAGTGGCAAAACCTGCCACTTTTGGTGGATGAATGGCATTTTTGCCTAAAACAAATGTACTAAAATCATAAAACACTTCAACTGAATGCTTCAGCTTATCAGTACAGGTGTAGTTCTAATACCTGACAGTAAATGTTACCTGTGTGCACTCCCTTATTAGGATGAACGCTCCAAAGAAAAGAGGAGTACAGTTGGAACAAAGTACTCTGTGTGAGAATGGCAGGGGAGAATGTGAAAATGTCTCCTATGTACTACCATGAATAAACCATTAGAGCTTCACTGAAGGACACGTAGATACTAATTGGATATGCTTGGTTGATTCTATTACACTGTGAAGATAAGGTTAGGCGGAAAGGTCAAGAGGCCAATGTGATGCTCCGTCTGATTCGGTGATAGTTTGCTCCATTCACCATCCCAAACCTACCCT
>NW_005187436.1:3891973-3895289 GCF_000239375.1 Pundamilia nyererei | reverse complement strand
CACACACACACATGACCTGAGGGTCAGCTGTCATGGCTGCTGCTCCAGCTTGTCCCTCAGGGAGAGCAGGTAGACAGGCTATTGATCAGCCAGAGTATTATCAGAGCTGAAGCTGTTTATCACGCTGTCTGCTCTCAGCAGGCAGGCTCCGTCTCTAATGGCCCCTGGTAGGGTGCTCCCCGGCACCTGTCCTTGTCACCCTCACACCCTGAGCATCATTGATCCCGTTGTCACCCGTCCTTGTCCCACTGCGGCCCCATTTTCTGTGGGAGAGTGGCTCCTCCTGTACTATCATCTCTGCAATGTTTCTCATTGGTGTTGTCCTGCTGATTACTTGGTACTTTGTCACAGTGCAAGGTGGAAACAATGATGAGCATATTATCACGCTCCGACCTATCACATTATTCATCCTCTGGGAAGAGGCATAAACAAGAGAGAGTCATTATTTTCCTCTTTAGGAATGTCTTTCCTCTTTTGTTCTTAGTAGCTAAAGGGCTAATCCAGGGAGAGTTTGGGAGAAATTACTGACCCTAATGACATCATTGTGACATAATAAGAGTTATTTTCACATACTAATGAGGCCTCTAAATTAAACAGCAGTAGCACACACATAATTATTGGAGTCATATATGCATCCATTGGCATGTGAGTGAAAAAGTGACTGAACTTCTTGCTTTATTTATAACCTCGGTAAACACTTTCCTGGTGATTTTATGGCTTTGGTGGTTATTTTAAAGTCTTATTTAAAACAACATGATGTTCACATTATAATGGCGTAAAACAGACAATAAAGTAGGGTTTGCTTTGAGACCCAGGAATACCTACAGGATGAGTCTGCATTATCCTTAATTTCTGCTCATGATGCCAAAATGCCAAACTTTAAAAGGAGAACCCACAAACTGATAGGTGCTCTCAGGTGGCTGCGTCTTTCTTATATTTACAGTCAGTCAGGTATAATTTACCCGTTCCCATGTGGACTACTTTGAACCTATAGCAATGTCACCAGATTTACTCTTTTGCTCCCAATGTTGATAACTGAAAAAGCAAATGTGTCATTTTGGGTCAGAGAACTGACGCTGCTGATTTTCTTGGGAGAACAATTTAAAGACATTACCCAGCTGTTTTAATTGCTGTATGGGATTATAAATGTGTAAATTTACCCAGTGTTTGTTTTCAGTAAGCTTGTAAGCTGCTTTTAACACTTGCCTTGATGGCTTTTAGCCACATATTGTCCTTGTTTGCAGACAAAGCTAGAGTTTATTTTCCATTAACTGTGGGCTACCTTGAAGCCCTGTATGTACTCACTTGATGGGATAAACCAGTCACACACTATTCGGCAGTGGTCAATATCAGCTCTGTGTACAACAAAGCTGTTACACTGGCCTATTAAAAAGGAGGCAGTAAATGCCAGGCACCAGAAGCTGAGGCCATAAACAAGCCAGTGGACAGTGGTTTTTCAGAGGTCACGCAGAGTGCTCAGTCGTCTGTGGCGGCTGGCCGGGGGAAACAAAGTGATGAGGATTTAATGATATCCAGCTTTGTGGCTATTGATAGCAGAGTCAATGGGCTGCACTGTGGGTGTCTCTCTGATACACAGCAGATTAGCAGCTCTGTGCCAGATGAAAACGTCAGAGATCAATAGGACACAGGGGAGAATCAATAATCGTCCCGCTGCTCTGTGGCTTTCATTTGGTGGATTGCTCTGGTCCTTTATGGCTCACCGTGCTGTCAGCGTGCCATTAACTGCATTCATAAAACATGCATCACAGATCAGTCACGGGCATCATATGTTAATGTCAGCTGCTAATGAATATGAATGCTCTGCTCATAAGCCAAGTCTTTCTCTCATTACATTGCTTTACACCTCGCTGAGCCGGGGGAGCTTGCCTTGGATGAAATGTAAATCACTGCTTTATTGGGGGGAAATGCATGACTATCATACTAAATGCCATCCAGGTGAGAACCAAATATACTCCTCTTGCAGTAGATCAAATTCTCAGTGAAGGCAATAGTCTTGTAAAAGTGCGAGAAATGA
Organism: Pundamilia nyererei; assembly: GCF_000239375.1. NCBI lineage: Eukaryota > Metazoa > Chordata > Actinopteri > Cichliformes > Cichlidae > Pundamilia > Pundamilia nyererei. The sequence goes on along the minus strand of NW_005187436.1, from coordinate 3,893,254 downwards.
GTGCTCTAATTACAGCATCATCACAGACTCTAGGACAAGGAAATAACAGAGAACATTCAGTCATGTCCTTAAAACTATAATCAGCATTACCTGGCTTGTCGCGCTTCATTATAGTCCAGAGATCTTAGATTAATTAGCATTATTGTGCACAGTGAGTGAGAGAATTGGACAGTAATTACATTAACCTTCTGGATCACACCTTGTCTTTTTACAAGACGTGGCTGAGCAATAAAAGATTGCTGCTGCATAGATGATTACTCTTATCCTTGACAGTGTCTGCCTTCCAAATTGATCCAATTAGCCATTCAGGGCTAATTTAATTACTTAGGGCTGCTATAGCCTCTCTATGTTTCTGTCCTTGCCACCAGGATAATCATAACTCTGAGCTCTGGAACAGATTATCTTTAGCACATGCATGAAGAAAGCAAATTTAATCTGATATGGGAAAACATGAATTAGCCGTCCCTCTTAAAGCAGCTGAATGCAAGCAAAAATACCTCTCTGTCCTGGTTTCCCGGGTATTAATGTGCTCTATAGTGAGGTTTTTCTTCAGTGCAGACTGAACCGAGCAGGAGAAGATAGCGAGTCTTTGTCACAGTTATCAGTCTCAGAAGTCTCTCGCTTCCCCAGAATATCAAATATGTGAAAAAAAAGTATGTTTCATTTTATACACTAATGAAGGTGAGAGCCGGTTCATATCAAAGAGCATATCCATATGATTAGTATGCATGGGGCAGGCTCATAGTTGATATTAGGTGAAACCGTCTTCATGCACACAGAGTAATCTCATCTGCTTCACTTTGAGCACAGCGGCGGGACGTCGGGCACGTACCAATCTTCTCTGCTCCAGGGACAATACGAGTTTGAGAAATGAGAGGTGGAAGCCACAGCGTTGCCAGCCACATCCATAATTGGCAAAGTGAACAAAATGAGAATGAACTCTGGGCTTGGTTTAACTTCGTTGTAATTAAGATGAAATTCACCAGTCATTTAAACTCACAAATGGACGTTTGACAGAAGGCCAAGAGCCTATTGAAATACTATTGGCGTGCAGTTTCGAAATTCATCTGTCTTTGCAGAATGGAACAGGGGCTATTCAAGTTTCTTTAATCAGCATTCAGGATTGAGATTCCAGTAAAAGTCTGAGTAGGGATAAGATAAGATAAGATAAGATAAGATAAGATAAGATAAGATAACCTTTATTAGTCCCACACGTGGGAAATTTGTTTTGTCACAGCAGGAAGTGGACAGTGCAAAAGTTATGAGGCAAAAATTAGGATA
>NW_005187436.1:3864670-3891036 GCF_000239375.1 Pundamilia nyererei | reverse complement strand
TGGACCAATTTTGTGTTCTCCATTCTTTAAGCACCGGTTTGAGCACCGTTTGAGCACCGGCACCGTTTCAAAAGTACCGATTTGGCACCGGTATCGGATAAAACCTAAACGATACCCATCCCTAAGTCTGAGTCAAGGTCAAATGGGACTATCAGAGAAAGCAGACAACATGTACAATGTAATTAGATGCATATTAAGCTGGAGTGTGCGCGATAGAAGCATGTCTTTTCGCTTTGTGGATGAAAGAGAAACTCATTTGCACAATATATCTTCTGCCATATGAAAACTAGCATGTTAACAAAAAAGAAAAAAATGCCACAGAGATCCACAGGAAACAAATCTGTTGAACCATACATCGGGAAAACGTGTCTCAGTTTGTATTTCTGTTGTATCTGCTCATCTCTCTGTGGATTTGATTCATGAGCATGACATATTAGATTCAGTCCAAGTTTGGGAGCTAATGAGTTGAAGCAGATCCAGAGACTCGGTGTTCACAACAGCCAGTGGGAGCCACATTAAAGACAGCCTGTTCACAGCTTTGCTCCTACTACACGGGCATTCTTCTGGGCTTGCGTGTGAATCTCACTCAGTCATGAACAGAACGTATAAACACAGCTTTAATCAGGGAGTTGTTTGGGGAGAGTTCTTTGAATCTGTATTTATAACACCAGATCAATGAGGACCCCTGCTTTGAGTCATGTCAGTTGATAAAAAGGAGGATTTACATCAAATATTCATATCCAGTTTCCCTAGAGGATTTAACACCACAGCCAACCACTGACTTTTATCCTATAGGGAGCAAACAGAACACAACCACAAAACTGCATTCTCTGTGAAGCTGCTCCAGATTGGGGCCTTGTGTAAGGACGGCTACAAACTGCAGTGATTATCAACAAAGAGCTGCTTTATGTTTTGAGAAGTAGAAAAAAAAGGGCTTTCTTTCTGTCCTCCTACCCAACCAGTAGCATTTTAAACACGGTGACACTGCAATAATGAGGCAAACTCGCCTTTCTCGTCAGATGGATTTTGTCATTGTTTCATGAAATTAAGAGTTACTTAAGAGTGGACATAGTCTTTTAAGAGCAACAGCACCATGAACATCAAATGATCACTATATTACTAACGATGATAAAGTTTCAGGAATTTGAATGTTTGATGTTACCAAACATCATGTGTTTTTAGTGAATTTGCTTTTTTTTACTCAATGTAGTTGTCATATTCAATAATTTATTCATTATTTATTTCTGATTTATCCACCTAATGAAGGCCTACATTCCCCAAATACATACATTTAGATCCTTTAAAGACCCCACTGGATGCTAACAAATCAGAGCCCTGGTGTTTTGTGGCCATTTAAAACAAAGCAGAACCAACACAAGCATACCCGTGCAAGCCATTTTAATCTTTTAAAATGTTTGATGGTATTTGCTTGAAAGTGAAAGCAACAAGTACATAATTATCTGTCTAATTAAGCTGCCAAAACACAAGCACAGTGCTGGAGCACCTCTGAAACAGTGAGTGCACCATTCATTAGCATGTGCTATAAGCTTATTAATCATCTAACAGCCAATTAGCACACTGTTACCATTTGCAGTGGGTGTGTAAATAAATTCCTGGGTTAATTTCTTCCTCTGATAATAAAGGGAACATTATGAAAATTAGCTCTGTGACTATGTAAATGATCTATGTCGTTAATTGCATAGCAGCGATAGATGTTTGCCATGAACCAGGCTGGTGATGCAACAAATATTTCCCGGGCTGTTAGAGAAATTAAACGGGTAGCTGCTGATTCCCTGGAGGAATCCACAAGCTACAATAATGACATTTACCCAGCCCTCTGGCACACTGATAATGACAATGTCGCTGCTTGGCAGCAGGCCAGTGGGAGGTGAGGGCGATGGCGTGGGGCTGGCAATCATCTCCGAGAAAGACAGACACACAAATATGTGCACACACACACTCACACACTGGCCACACTGCCAGAAAAACAGTGGGCTTTAAAGACTAAATCAGCTCTTGTATCACCCACTGGTAATTAATAATAATTGCTTTCTAATAAGGGCCATGCCATTAGCAAATTACCTCTCTACTGAAATGCAACCACAGTAGAACATGCTGTTATTGGAAATGGAATCTAATGGGATTCACTTGACCAAAATAAAGATGTGTGCACGCGCACACACACATACACACCCAAGTGCACACACACACGCACACTAAATTCATTGAAAACAAACGATGACCACTCACAGCTAATGGAATTAGATGCATAATGCATTACGACTGTCAAAATAATGTCATCACTTCTAGAGACATCAGACTGATGCTGAATCGCTGTGCAGCTCTGACAGCAGAACTGAGGGGGGATTTCACTGCTGACGTTTCCCTGACAAGTGAGAGATGTTTGGATGTTAGACAAACAAAGAGCAAGGTGGGCTCGGTTTCCCTTTGCTTGATCTCCACCAGCACACCACCTACCCCACCCCATGTTCTGGCTCTGTGATAAATGCTTCAAGCTGGTCTTAACCATGCGTGTGACAGAAGAGGAAATGGAGGCCAGTGCAGACAGACAGGATGAATGGAGCGTTTACTTCGGGTGGCTTCCATAAAACAATGCAATACTACCCCTGTGTTGCTGACAATGTCTGGATACTGGCTGTGCAGCTCAGGCGCTTTGGCAAATACACCCAGCATGGCCGACGTTAGGCTTCACTAATGCCAAGAAGAAGAAAAAAAGATTGAGGGTATGGATTGATCTGCCCCTTAGACAAGTTCTAAACTTTTCTTTTTGTGTACGGTCATGTTATTATCATGTGCTTTCATCAAAACAAGAGAGCGGCCTGTGTCGTTAAGCGAGTGTATGTAACTGTTTGGACCACAGCGATTTTGTCACACTGTTCGAATGTTCCGAATTAGTGTCCAACTATCAGCTGCTTAGCCCTGAATTCTCGCAGTCAGCCTCCCCCCCCTGCCCCTTCTGCTATCCAATCAATTAACACACACGTAATACCAGGCCTATTAGAGTCAGCCAAAACTTTCTCAGCCCTGTCATCTGCTGTTGGAACAATTGCTTAATATAACACCAGACTCGAAGGAGCACTTACCAGGGTCCAATCTTCTGAATCAATAACAACAGGCAGGCTATATTGTTTCAAACAAGGAAACCGTGGGGGATGAGAGGGAGAGAGAGGGAAAGAGATGGGAGGTGGGTCAATACAAGTGCTTGGGTTTAAGAGATGCTGGCTCAGCCGTAAACACACGCACACACCCACACCCACACACACACACACATTCTGCTCTAAAGTACCACTATTCTCTGACATGGATATGAGTACCACTTCCTGGGCAGAGGGGAGGGCATGGGGTCTGGGTGTTGTTGAGGTCTGAGAAAGGACGTGGCCTCTCACCAGGCCTCTCCACGACTATGAGAAAAGCCGTGAGGTTTAACCTCTGATCAGTAACACAAGAGCTAAAGGGCAGCAGCTTGAAGGGAGACACTGTGTGACTGTCTACAGCCTTTGTCAGCAGCACTGTGGGACACCGTCAAGGAGTGGCAGCAGCGGTGGCATTTAGGGTCAGGAAAGATTTCATTTTCTTGATGATAATTCTTCAGGAGCTGTCCATCAAAGTTGATGAAAATTTAAATTGTGCTGTGAGCAGATGATGAGAAAGGCATTTGCCATCCACATAACATAAATGTCACAGTCTCGCTAGCATAACAATGACAGGGCAAAGCCACCCAGCCGAGCTAATGGAGAGCATTTTTCTAGTAAGTGAAGCTGTTGCCTCCCTAGGGCCTGTCAATGTCAGAGCTGCATGGATCGCATCATTTCCTGTGCCAGCAGGGTGAGCTGGCTGGAGACACCACAAGGTATCGATCTGTCTGTAATCACACAAGCAGTTTTGGCTTCAGAAAAACTTCATCCTGAAGTGCTTAGCTTTAAGAAGAGGATCCAATTTCTTTCCACAGTGCAAGACAGGGCTGAAGGAAGGAAGGTGGGAGGGAGGGAGAGAGATACGGTGTCAATGATCTTTATTCGAGGCCTGACACAGAAGAGCAGACAGATATCGACATGATGCCGTCTGTCATCAGCAGTGGAGGCCTAAATCTGCCCCTGTATGATCCAGTGGAAACACTTGCATGAAAGCGCGGCAGCAGTGCTGAATGTTTTAGCCCACAATCGAATAACCAAGCCTTACAGTTAGGAATGGGAATCAAGAACCGGCTCTTGTAGAAAACTGGTTCCCAGCAGTCATTTTTTCTTGGAATTGTTAGTCTGCCTGCTTATCGATTGTGCTTATCAGTTCTTGCACTTGCAATTGGCTGATTTCAGTTTGCATGTCAGAGGAGGAAAATAACAATGTAGTCTAGAGCATGAATGTGGACTTTTTTTATTGCACAAAAGCACGAGATAAATGGTAAAGTGAAAAACTGCATCCAGGACAGAAACAACCCCATTAGGCTGCTATGTTTGATCCACAACATGCGATTAATTTGCACAAATCTCTCTTTATTTCTCTTTATTTCTGCTTAGTAATGGTAGTGACTCTCAAAATGGAGCCAATGACAATTCATAAGAGAATTAATCAATTCTGATCAATTCCCATCTGTACTTGCAGCACAGTAGCTGATGTCAAAAACAAAACTGAGAAATGGGAAGCCACAATTCTGCAATACTGAGCCTAGAGAGCGCTTTCTATTCATACTTATGCATTTCTTTAAAAAAAACAAATAAATCAAGTATCTGAATGACTTTGACAAATCGAAAATTTATATGAAATATTTAAAAAGCAAGGTGTTTTTTTTATGGAAGGAACTGGAACTGTCTATTTTGGGATCAGAAGAGGTGGTCTTAACTAACAGTGAATGGGTGAGTGATCACACCTGCATCTTTGAATGAAGTCAGCGAAGCTCGATGAACAGAAAAAGGATCGAACGAGAGGCTGAGGAAACAGGTGAAGAGGAGGTGTGAACCACAGCATCTTCCTAGAAGAAGTGCTCATTTCTGCCTCTCGTCTCACTTCTCTTTGATGCCTTTACATGGAAGTCAGACTCCAATCTGACTTCAAGTCAGTGTGTGAAAACTGATTTGTTTAGCCTTACTTTGCTTTTACGCTCCTGCCTATAAATAAAGATATACGAGAGGAAATCTGCTCATAAATACTCTAAAACGGATTTTTAAGTGTGAATTGAAAACAAACCAAACAATATCATTACACCTCACTCATTCAAGTCAGGGAACAAAGAAAAACAAAGCTTTAAAATGCATAAAGGAATCTTTAAAAGACAAACCTGACTAGATATTAGCTCACATGTGCAGCGGACCAGCCGCCTGCTGACAGACAGACAGACAGACAGACAGACAGGCAGGCGGCTGTCTGCTCCTCTATGGCTGCTATCAAAAAGCACACCATGACTTCTTCCAGCTTACAGCATGCTACCTGCATACGTCCCCACAGTTGCCATGGTAATAGAGAGTGGCGTAAGTAGTGCTGGGCCAACCACAGACATCAGAGCAGCTGTTAAGCAGAAACATCAGACGACTGCTGGCGGAGGTGATTTATTAAGCCCATGTTCAAAGTCCATCTGAACCATAACAAGCCTATAAGCATGCAACGGATCGAATACATTAAACTGGTTGAGAAAACCCTCTCGCTCTTCATTAGAGTGTTCATATTACATTCCACCATGCAGGGAAGCGCGAATGAAAGGACAAACAATATAGTGAATAAAAGAAAGTGGGGTGTGCTCACAATCAAGCCCACATCTTTTTTTTCATTCTTTTTATTTTTTTGGAGCGTATCATATTTATGCACAGAGTGAGCTATAATTTGCTCATAAATAATTGACTTCTCCTGTGTTAAGATCTCAGGAGACCCTTTCTGTTTATTCACTGCATGGCCTTTGCAGCATGCATAGCATATTAGCCTTTCAGAAATGTCTTGTCAGGTCTGCCACTGGGCTGCGCATAGACACTCCTTTCCAGAACACCTTTCCCTGAATAATAACCTTCAACTAACCTTTAAAACACGGTGAATAATTTCAATTCTATTTTCATATCAATAGCTGAGTCAAGCCAGGCAATTATCTTTTATCCATATACTTTGCTGTCAGTGGAGAGAATAATAAAGTTTTCCCTTGTGAGGAGCTGGAGAATGAAGAGAGAGAGGGAGCCAAAAAGGCAGAGCAAGATGCTGGAGATGCTATCTAAAGACATTAATGTTGCAATGAATTATTCAGTAATGACTACAAGATCTGTCATAAAAAAAAAGGCTCTGCTAACATCTGCACTGTGTTCTGAGGGGGCTGAGCAGAGCAGGGGCACTGACGCCAGAACGCCTCTGAAGATAAACATGACAAATTGGCAGATCATCTGTTCAATTAGGATTGCGGAGCAGGTGCGTCGGTGAGGTGTCTCTGCCACGGGATGACACAGTTACCAAGCCAAATCAGAGGCATGATGGGAAATACCTTGTTTGTGTGACAGTGATTTAGAGCAAAGCACCAGAAGGATACCCCATTAAAAAAAAAAAAAAATTGGATATTCCCCTTGGTACTCATTAAAATTCGACTGCAGACGGCACCCTGCCCCTCTCCCCCTCTGTTTCATCACTTCATCCTTCTGCTTTTGGCTCCTCAGCTGCCTTGACTGGACCTTCCAAGATCATTTCTTATTAATCCATAAAACATACTGCACTGGTGATTGGATTGAAGAGAGCAGTGGAGCAGCAAAACTTGAGATATGGAAAAATATCACACATTTTGGTGAGCAAGCAGGCGGGGAGGCAGGCAGGTTGGGGTTGGGGCGGGGGCGAGAGGAGAATAAGTGGTGAACAGGGAATGGGCTGCATGTGTGAGAGATGATGCTGGGGGTGTGGGTGGGTGGAGATTGGGGGGTGGGGGGCATCATTGAGGCAAAGGAGGGAGGGGAGGTATAGAGAGAAGCGGGGAGATGGGAAGAGGGGGGAGTCGGGGTGCAAGCAAGAAACATGTTTTGAAATATTAATCTGTGGTTTTGGCCGTGGGCTGGTGCACAGAGATGAAAAAATGCAGGGGAACCTTTGAAGCGAGGGAATGTTCCCTGAATTTGTGAAGCAGGCGGTGCACAGACGGCCATGTTGGTGGAGAACAACTGGGGCAGGTGCAATGTTTCTGAGAGCCCTCATCTCCACTCTATCCTATACGGCTTATTGGTGCAGTGTGTGTTTAGAGTGCTCCCTTTTCTCGGCTCTGACACAAATGAGATGAGTGTGGTACAGTCTCTTAATCCCCAGTGCCTTGTAAAGCCTTTGAAAGGAATACTTACTGCGGCATAAACTATCGTTCACCGTCTTCAAGCAAGCACAGGCCCCGCGCTCCTAGGGAAAAGACATCTTCCTACACACACTGGCTGTAGCATCATCAAACTTAAGTGAAGAGGTAAAGTGCATAACAGGATATCACAGGATCTTACTGAACCCTAATGACCTGCTGAAATCCTGCTGAGGAACTAATAGATTCAGCACTCTGTTGTGACTGCCCTGTGTGCCTGTTATAACCACGGCCCACTTACTCACAGCCCTGTGTAGCTGAGCGGCTAGCCGCATCACCTCTCAGTGGTATCACACATTCCCAGTCTCAACACAGGACCAAACATGTGCCACAAACCACAACGCACTCGCACACACACAAAAGCAGAATGAAGATGTCTGCAAAAAAAAAAGGCAAAAAGTGAAGGCTCATTAAACACGAAAGAAAAAAATATCTCATTTAGGTGGATAACTTAATATGCAGTCCTCGAATTTACCACAGCAAACACATCCACTATGAAGACAATACATTAAAACACTTTGAAAAATCACATTGGGAAAAGTCATCATCATTAAAGCGTACTCAGGCTAAGTATCTTAGATGAATTATGCTCCCTGCATCAAAAGACAGCAGGAATAACATTGAGAGTGTGTCCTTTTTGTTTCTGTTCTCTGCCAGCACCCTGCTGGGAAACTTGAAATTACCCTCTGTCTGGCTATTCTCCACTAATAATAATGATAAAGTTTTTTCTGCCTAATTATGCAAAGAACTCTCAATTAGCATAACTCGTCCTCTGTGTCAGTACAAACAGTAGAACACCCCGCGGGCCCATGATGGTTTCATTCTCAGCCTGTTTTTTTTTATTATTATTATTATTCTTTCTTCTTCTTCTCTTTTTTTATTTCCTCTTGTGAGCTAATGAAGATGTACCTTAATAGAGATAGTTGTGGAGGAGTAGGAGGAGGGGGTGGTGCAGGTGTAAAGGAACTGCTGTAGGAGAGGATGCTGTGTTTAGCATGCTGCCCTCTGCAGGCCTCCCAGAGGGACTGCAGTGGTGTAAAAGCAGGCCCGCAGACTCAGTGGAGAGGCAGTGACACGCACTACCTCTCACACAGCCTGCAGCTAAGATTAAAGATGTATGTTTAGGGCAGATCAAATAGCATGCAAAATCCACAGGCCCACAGAGAGAAAACAACACATTAGGAAAGATTTTTAATAAAATCATACATACTATTTGCTCAAGGCTTTTGTTTGAGCCTGGAGTCACATGGCGGCTGATAACGTCCATCAAGCTTGCAATCGTCAAAAGAAACAGGCCTCCTGAAAACCAGAGCTACTATCTGAGATTTGTGCATTTTAAGGACAATGCCGCCCCACAGGGAAACCCTGAAAGGAAGCTCAAACAAATGATGTCTGGTGTAAGATCTTTTTCATGTAAATGTATAATGGTGTGCTGCCACTAGAAGATGGTAATCAGGCCTTACAGACGGACATAAGTGACCCCTGGGACTCAAAGGTGTCATATATAGTTTTTCAGAAACGCATAAGAGTGTGTGAGAGTGAAATAAGACATTAGAAGCTGAGCGAACACAGGCGGGGAGGTGTGTATTATGTACTGCTGAGTGCTGATGAAAGTGCCTGTAAGTCCTTAAGGGTTTGGCAGTAAACACAGCAAACAGACAATCTCCAGAGAGCCCCATCACCCCCCTCCTCTTCTCTCTCCTCCTCCTCCAATACTCTTTGAGTGGGAACACCATTAAGACCACACTGAGAGCGGAGACAAAGCATTTTCTTAAAAAAGGGGGGGGAAATCAAACCAGATGTCAGTAAACCTTGAATAGATCCACAGCCTCTGCTGACTTGTGCTCTATCGAGTCTCGTCAACACTGAAAGAAGTCACAGCTGAAGGTGTGAAGTGGACACCGAGCCACCACATGACACAGTGATATCCAATCAGTGAACAACGTTTTGACACCTCAGCAGCACTTCAGAGCGCCTGTGTCGGCTCAAGTGTCCACATTTCTGCTCAGTGGGGGTTTGGCTCGGTCAGAAAATCACACACACACACACACACTCATAGAGGCTTGAACAATGAGCAGGGCGTAGCACTGTTTCCTGTGAGAAGTGGAGATAAAAGGTCAAATGATAGCGTCAGGTTAGACGTGGCTTTGGGGTCCGGCCCTCTCTGAGATCGGTGAGACACATTAGAGGGACATGTTTTTTCCATCACCTCATCGCCTTGTGAAATCCTCTCCCCTCCTTACACTCCATCGCCTCAGGCCCTCTCTGAGAGAAAGAGAGAAAAAGGGAGAGAGAGAGAGGCTAGAGTGAGAAAGGGAGAAAGTGTGTGTGAAAAAGAGAGAGAGAGAGAGGATTTCATAAATGCCTTCATCATTTAAACGGCTGTGCTGTCGCTGGAGTGCAGCATGAATAATTCAGCGAGACTGCTCCTTCTTCAAACAGACAAATAGAACAGGATTACGCCTCCACAAAACAAACGGTAAACACCACAATCAAAACAACAGAATTAATTAGGTAATTAGGGAGACAAAATAAATGTGAAATAATGATAAACTCTTCTGAGACCACAGCTGCAACTCGGTTACAGTACGCAAATATGCAGATTCGAGAGTTCAGAATATATTACGGGCTCAGAAGGATTGTTTGGAATGAATGGCACTCGCAACCATTTTTAAAGAGATGAGATTCGATGCGTAATCCACATCCAAGCACGCTGCCGAGGAGGAATTTCAAAGGCGTATTTGTAAGACAGCCTCGCACAAACCTATATGAAGCCAATCAATCACTGGTGATGAATATTCAAAGCCATCATGAGTTGATCATCACGCAGCGAGCGTGCTGATTACTTTTAAACCCTGGGAAAAATTGACTCGTGCTCTTATTAATGCTTGTACTTGAAAGTTGAACGAGATTATAAGGCTTGTCTGTCAAGAATTTATTTGTATATACACAGTGACACCATTGAGTGGGAACAGGGGGAAAAAAACTGATTTGGGGCTTACATAACTGAAGAATGAACAGCAATCCAGCTCAAGGATTTGTAGTTCATTTGCAGCCCGGAGTTAAGAAGGCCTTTATCTCCTTCTCATTCCAGCTGGAGTATTTCAGCGCTCTATAGCCGATTAAAAGTGTAAGCAAAGACAATCCTTTCTCATCTCGGAGAAATCCAGCCATGAAGAAGGAGTGACAAAAGCGTGCGGAAAAGCAGGCCCACAGAGAATTCTGTTTGCCTTGTGATCTGGAAAGGTCGGGGCTAAACTTTGTGCTAGCAGCAATTAATGTCTACAACTCATGCACAGGAAGTGCAGTTGACATCCTCTGGCTTTCATCGCATGACAGACTCTGGCACCGTGAAGGAGGGGGGGGGCTTAGGTAAATACGAGCTATCCATTTCAAGCAATATTTAAATCACATTTCCAAATTGCAGCCCTTGAACAGCAGTTTAGAGCACGATGAGGAGGTGGAGGCATAATGACAGCTTCTCGGGGGTTTATTGAAAGTGATGAATGCTCAGAAGAGGGGATTGCTCGATGTGAATTCATGAATTTGAAAGAGATTATTTAAGCAGAGATCAATTTAAAAGTCTTACAGCTCAGCACTGATGCAATGTTTCAAGGGCTAAAAAAAATAAAATAAAAAATACGGAGCACCACCAAAGTGAAAAAAGCATCCCTTGAACAGGATGAACGGTCCTTTTGCCGCTGCAACAAATTAGCTCTCTAAATCTGATAATGCTTCCATCCAAACTAGTTTCATCAGCACAAGCAAGGCAAGACGGGCCATGACACACTAGAGTGGAGAGACATTGTGTGGATACAGCTCGGCTTAATCTACCCACTGGATATGCAGCAGCAGCAGCAGCAGCAGCAGCACGTTATGATGGGTAAGCAAGAGGGTGAAAAACAAGTCTTGATGTGGACCAAAGCAGAAGGGGTCACAAAAATAAGGAACAATCGGCAGCTGTTATGCCTCGGAGTGACTGTGAATTTACTACCAAACTGCCTCTAAACTGCTGGGACTAACTGCATTAGCCACCGCTGAATACAAACCCCCGAAGACAACATTAAAGGCTCAACAAGGCAGACTGCTATACGGCCGAGCTATCAAAAGACCACAGAAACAGATCCCCTGTGTCAGAGGAAAGAAAGGAAAATACATCACTAATAAATGAACATGTGATGCAAAGAAGGGGGAAAAATCTGGGACAAAAAGAACGTGGCGCACACATTTCGTGCGAGTCAAATGGAATAGTGAATGAGGAGCTGCTGCTGCTGCTGCTGTCCTGCAGGGGCAGGGCGGCTGTTTTTCTACAGCAGCACATCCCCATCTATGCCAGCATTCATTTACTGATCTCATTAATATCCCCACTCTAAGGAGGAGGGAGACAGCAGCCGTGAAAAAGCCTCCCCCCCCACCTCATCTCCTCCTCCGCCTCCTCCCTGCATCCTTGTGCCTGTTCCACCGGGTCCCCCTCCCTCTCTTCTCATCTCCGCCTCTCTGTAGTTCAGTAATTGGGCTCAGCTCATTGTTATTCAAAACCCTGTAGAACCAATTAGCTACAGACCTCCTGACCCTGGGTTGCTATGTAATGGTGCAAGCTAAAGACTCTAAGTGAGGAAGCCAAGAGCAAAGGTTTTAAATTCCTTTAGTTCCTGATTAATAATCCTGTCAGGACGATCAGAGACATTAAAGAGAAACTCTGGTTCGGCTCCTGCTTTTATGGCTTCTCCCTCATTTCTTGGCTGTCTATTAAAGCTTAATGATGCCGGGGGTCGCTCTCTCTCTTCTGTCTTGTCAGATAAATGTACAGTTAAAGGGATAATGAGGAATCCTGATCCTCCAGCAATCTGGGACAAAGCAGCCCTGTGACCCTGCGGGGAGGTAGTAAAGGGCAGCATGGGAGGATGAAGAGAGGAGCAGCTAGGCCAGCAGAGACAGGGGTGGCGTGGATAGTGGACCGAGATGTCCGGCTTCCCCTTAAGGATAGAGATGAAAGAGCTTGGTCAGATAAAAACCTGGGGAGGAAGGGAGAGATGAGAGGGATGCAGATAACACCCTCATGCAACATTGATGAGGAGAGTGAATGTAAAGGAAGAGTTGCGGTGGAGGCTGCCCAGACAGCCTGCTGCTACAAGTGATTTGTTTAGAGAGTGCCGTTGTTTTAGTGCAACAATAGTTTGCCACAGAGGAAACAATAACTAATCAGCTACCCGCCACGGTTATGTATTTACGCCTGGTTCAACGAGCCATTATTATAAGAGCGTATATCCATAAAGGCTTTTTGTGTAACACGTCATACCATGGCATGCTGAGGCTGAATTTGAATAACAAACAGCTCTCCAGTGATTTAAGTGGCTTTAACAGGGGACACTTCAACCAGTATGTGAAAGGTGTCACTTACACTAAAGAGAGAGAGCAATCACCAAACTTCCCACATGTCTGAAAAGTTTGCATATGTTCAAATTTCAGCCTTACAGCCCACAATGTAACTGTTTTGATTTCTGCTCCCTTTCTCAAAAAGTCTGAATCGGGGGAGTCAAACTTTAGATCCAAGTTATGCAGATCCTTGGCTGACGTTGGTGTGGTAAGGCAAGACTGTAAGCACTTAAGACACTCTCACTTTCATAACATTCTCCATGCACCACAGGGCCTCCTGGTGCAAAGCTTTGTGAAAAGTCCACAAAATATCTCTACAATTTCTCTACATTTGTGAAATTTCTATTGGAAAACCATTATAAAACTCAGTGAGTGTTGACTGCTTAGCACCAAATAATGGACAGACAGAAAGGGTAAGCAGCTAAAGACACAAACATTTGCCTCACAAGTGACCAAAAAGAGTGTATTGGGGGGTGGGGGAAGCAGGCGACTAAACGGATGCTAAGATTGCTCAGTGTCTGCTGGATGGTTAAAGCATACAAGTTTGAGTTATTGCAAAAAATAACCATTTTTTTAGCTTCCCTGTTGAACACAGCTCAGATCTTTCGAATTGTTCTGCTCAGCTTAAAGATGGCAAAATTGGGAAGCAACAAGCTCGGCTCTGTCCAGGGGTGAAATTCCTATCTGACACAGACAGCAAGTGCCGATATTACATTAAACAATACACAGCTGAACTAGGTAAATCAGATCCTGAACTATTCATAACCCCAAATGTATTTTTTACAAGCTTATTGATGGCCTTTCTAGCTGTTGGTCTCAGTTTACACAGCGAATAATTGCATCAAATCCTCACAAGGCACAGAACCAATATTTCCAAGTCGATCCATATAAGGCCAGTAACTTGACTTGTTTGTGAATAATCATCTGTAGGTCATTTTTCGTTTCTTTTCTTTTTTTGCTGCGCTCACACCTGTTTTCTGAAACTCATTTGGAGGAGTTGTGGTGTTTGCATTCCTGGTGCTGGAGTGCTTATTTGGTCCAATTCTCCAGGCTTGGCTGAGAGTTTTGGGAGGATTCATACGGGGTCCTGTAAACACTGGATGCTTAAGGCCCTCAGACACTGATGCATTGCCTCCCAGGCTGCTATAAATCCTTTTACAACAAACTCCATAAACCTCTTTGGTGCCTAAATATTTATGGTTGCCTGAGTTTCCCTTGAGGGTTGTTTTCTGTCAAAGTACCAACAACACTAAGTCATGTGGAGCGACTCCAGACATCTTATCTGGGAGTCAGGGTAAAGGGCCTGGTGGTCTTCCCATTTCCACCAGAGGAGGAACACATAGGAGGAAAGGGCCACTAATGAGCACTTCTCCCTCCATCACTTCTCCTCACTGGCCTCCTCTGTTAGTAGACTCAATTGACCCGCCAAACAAACATACTGCTGCGTGACCTCTGCTGACCAGACAGACAAACAAACAAACTTTTCCGTGTCAAAACTACCAAGCCCATCTCTATCAGGGACCACAAGGCAGTCGATGTCGGACAAACATGCTGGAAATACCAATGCACAGAAGACAATAACGAACATGACAGGCTGTAACTCGACCTGCCTGCTGCGTGACTCGGGGAGTGGGGGAGCAGTCAGACGGCGTTATTGTGGTGTGCACCATCAGCGTGGAGACGGAGACTCGTGGAGGCTTGGGAGTAGATGCAGGTGTGCTGGCGGTGAATATTCTAGGTGAAATCTGTAATTTAGCCTGTTGCAGTGTTGCTGCCAGCCACTAAACACAGTGGCTCCTTGAAACAAGTGTCTCTAAAAAAGCAGCAGTGGGCCTGATGAGTCCTCAAGCATCCTTCCCAGCGCTGTGATTACTGACGTTTACCCTCTTTAATATGTGTAATTCCCATTTTCTCTGATTCATGAGTAAGGGCCCTCAGGGGGACCACACTAAGTGGCAGTCTGCCAAAGCCCTCCTGTTGGAAAGGCTCTAAGTCACTTCTCTCTCCACAGTTAGATACAGCGTGACAGTTACAGGTTGTCTCACCCACCTTTATTATTGTTATTTACTTCTTGGAACGCCGATGAAAGCTTGATTATACAATGTCTAATGTTTTGTGCTTCACATGCAGGTGTCACACGGTTTTAGTTGATGACTGCATGCCTATAAAAGGTGCTGGAAAATAGAAACATGATCATTTGCAAACGCTGGCTTTCCATGTGCAGCAAAATGCTACATTAGAACCCATATAATGACCAGAGTGCTTAGAGTGGCCAGAATAACCGACCACAGAAGGCACCACAATATGCATTTCCCTAATCTATTTTTCATTATGCCCATATGTAGTGAGCACATTTGTGGTCTTATGTAATTACAGCAGTCCTGCAGAAATAGCACATTTGTGAAGGTTGTAATGCTAAAATGATCAGCAGTAAAAAATAAAAATAAATCATCGGGACTAAAGTTTTTTTGGCCTGGGAGGCATCCGGGGTTTACTTTGTTTTTACAATAAATAAGAAAAATATGTACTCAGATTTATGTATTTGGCTGAAAAGGGGCCTGTACATTTCAGCTAAAACCTGAGCTGCTTAAGAGATGACATAAGAGAGGAGAAAGAAATGAGAAGCATACAATTTATTTTTAACAATTATAAACAGTAAAAAAAAAAAAAAAAAAAAGCTGGGAGGCTAAGTAACCAGAAACAGGTCGGGACTAGGAATAAAAAAGAGCTTCTTAGCTTGTCTAAGTAAGTAAAGGAGGTTCAGAAATCTGCAAAAAATGTCATCCACGAATTACGGAACAATTTCAGAATAATGATCCTCAATGTAGGATTGTACAGACTTTGACAATCTCACCATCTACAGTCCACAATATCATTAAAATATTCTGAGAATCTGGAGAAATCTGTGTGCACAAGGAGCAAGGCTGAAAATCCTAACCTTCGGACCTCCGGGCCTTCAGGCAGCACTGCATTAAAACAGACGTGATGTCGGTCATGAAAATCACTGCATGGACTCAGGAACACTTTCAGAAATCACTGTCCGTGAACACAGTTCACCGTGTCATCCACAAACAAGGCTGAAGCTCTATCACACCAACAAGAAGCTGTGTATGAACCATTTGAAATGGACTGAAGCAAAGTGGAAAACGTCTGTGGTCAGACAAATAAAAAATGTTTAAATATTTTTGGAAGTGGGAGAGGGACCATCCGGCTTGTTATCAGCACTCTGTTTAAAAGCCTGCATTACTGATCGTATGCATTTGTGCCTTCGAAATTGACAGCTCGCACATTTGGGAGGGCACCATCAGTTCTGAACGAAATACGAAATTCTATCTTTGCATATATGCTCGCATCCAGATGACATCTTTTTCAAGAAAGGCCTTGCATATTTCAGCAAGACAATGCTAAACCGCAAACTGCATGACTTGAAGTGTCTTGCCCAAGGACCGGCAACCTTGCGATTACGAGACGAACTGCCAACTCTTGTGCCACGATCGCCCCCATTTTAGACAGCGCCCCAACTTTTTAAATTTGTTTAAATTGGGTTTATATAATGTATTATGTCACATTACATTAAAAAAACATATAATACATAATAAATAATAAAAGAAGCTCAGTAATAGGTCAATATAGTACTAATATTGAGTTTCTCGTTCTTCCTAGCAGGAGGTTTTCTTCATCTTCGCCACGAGAGAGAATGTGAGAGGTAGTTATTCTGTTTAATTCCCAGTTAGTATTCTTTTCATCTCTGGGTTAGAGAGTGTGCTGCAGGCCCAACACAGAAGGCTCACTGTTGGAGGGCAGCTACATGATGACAGACCCACCAAGAATGTTACCCTGACCGCCATATGTAATACAGCACCAGAGTTCCCTTATTAAGGAGTGAAATAATTTCCACCAAAGTGGTTGGTGGTGCTGACAGCTCAGATTAATGCTCTCTGTAAAACAGCCAGAATAACAACTGCTCCTGCACGCATCGTGAAAACTAGTACGTTTGACTGAGGGAAGCCTGCCAGCTCTACAAATTCATGCATATTTGGGTCTGTGAACATCTGCCAGCGCAAATAATTTATGCTGTTCTCTCAGCTAAGGGGCGATGAATCCCCTCTGAAAAGTTTTCTCCAACTTCTACAGTAAGGCTGAGTGTGCCCCGCTCCTCTCCCTCCCCTCCCTCTTCTCCCTGGTGTGAAGTGGTGCAGACACACGCTCCAACCACAGACCAGGCTCAACGAGGAGCATCCCGAGGCGTGTGGGAAAGTCCCAGGCACCACTTCAGTCGATCAAGAGCCAACTGTTTCCTGTCCCTCTTTGGGCCTCAGGGTTAGAACGCGCTGTCAAGGCCATATCGACAACATCCTCCGTGCTGGAGAGCGAATGGGGCCTTGCCTTGGGTGGGATCTCTACAGCAGCCCTGCACGCACCACAGATATCTGCATGTGTGCTCTGCTGTCGGGGCCCCGAAGACGTGTTTCTCCACTGGAGCGATGAATATCTTATGATATCGTGGAGGTGGATCAAAACATTTGGGCTCTCTGACACTACGGCACTTTCAACAGCTCCGTTGTTGTGTTCCAACACAATGGTATCAGGTGATTAAACATCCGAGGGGAGTCATATTGATATTCAAAACGCCACCACCAACAGATGGCATATTAATCATTAATTGATTCTGTGCCATTTTTTTCTTTGATCTACAGCACAAAAATATGCACTAATTTTTCCCCACTATGTGCTGCTCTGTGATGATAGACTATTTATGAGCGCAGATGAAACCTAACATTTCCTCTCAAATGATAATAACACAGTGCTGTCCTGTTCCTGCAGTCAACAAACCCAGTTAGACATGAAGACAGCTCATGCACCATTAGATCAACTTACAAAATGAATAACAACCATCAAAATATTTGTGTCATTATACACCTGACAGTTAATTATAGCATTTGAAAACATACCTGGAAGCAAAAAAGAAAGTAGTAATTTAATAAATTAACAGTTTGCCCTTTGACTCACGCGGTGGAAATGTGTGGGAGGAAAGCCTAGAAAAACCTCAGATCAACTCTGTCAAATGTGTGTATGCGCAGTGCACTGTCTGTGTGTCGGGCTCTCCCCTCCCCTCCTTATTATTCCTCTAGGCTTCACCCTGTCTTCCCAGTCCAAACTAGTCTCCTGCTTTCCTCCAGCAGACTGACGGGAGGTCAGCCTCGGGCCAATCTCCGGCAGCCCCAAAGAGGAGCTGCTGTCAACAAGCAACATGGATAGTTTGAGCACCGAGGGCACTGCTGTGGCACGTCAGGGTCAGGAAAAATCACTCAGCTTAGAACTGACCAGCAGCACAGTCGGAGGAGATGTAACTGTCTCGGTACAGGCCTCCTAATGAGATATCGCGGTTAGATTCCTGCAAACCTAAAATACGTCATCACATCTCCTGTTGAGAAATGCATTCAGAAAAGCAACTATTTTTAAAATATAAAACATAAGCCTTCTATTTTACCACAGTCTAATAAGATTATGTGTTGATTTATTGAATATAAATCCTGATTCTTGAAGCTGAATCCTGAGAAAGCTGGATCTTGTTACCTTGTTAGCAGTGGACCTCAAAGTACATCATACACTTGAATGCCAGATAGTTTGAGATTCTAGATTTAAAAAAACCAATACAAAGCAGCTGTTCTGTTGTCAATTCAACCTTCATGAATCTAATAATGCTCAGCTGTGTTAAAAAAAATCTCCTAGAGATCTGCTGTTTCACCTTTGTAGTTAATTTTTGAGGCTACAGCTGGTGTTGTTAATTCTAAGATCTAATCTACCATCAGATGAATGAGGTGTAAAAAAATATCAAAATAAAATACTTGAAACACTTTAATCAAAAAGTAAACACTGCAAAGAGGCTGACATCAGAGAAAAAAAAGACACAAATTGATGCAGGACTATGTTAAATATACAGAAATACGTTAGCTGGGGGTGCTTAATAAAGTGGCTGCTGAGTGTGGCTCTCAGCTCTGATGCTTATTTCTCAGCCAAGCTTGCCCTCTGCAGGTTACAAATATGACCGCTTTACCACCTGATTTTGATTTCACAGTAAATAGTTTTATGCAGCTGACTTTTAATTCGAATTTTATCTCGGTTATGGCTGCGGCTCAGGAAAGTGGAGCAGTTTGGAGCGCCGATGGTTCGATCCCTGACACTGTGCAATGAATGAAATGTCACGTGAAAGTGGTTCTCTCATTTTCACTCATCACTAAAGAAGAAGGCCGCTCAGAAGGTCATGAGCTGACTAGATTTGCCACTAATTGCCCCCCTACTGTTTCAAGTGACAATCTATAGAAGAAGGTTACAGCACTAAAGCACAGCACCTCATCCTCACAGAGAAACTTTAAACTATTAAACCGTCCTGTTAGTCATCACAATACGCCGTATTTGTTTTTAATTAAATCTCCCTATGATTTGTTTTGTGGTGATTTGCTAAAATATGTTGAAGGTGCACACATTCCTGATGTGATCTGACTGAAAAAATAAAATGAAAGAACAATGAACGATCAGGATATTCCATCTCAATCTCGAGAGGAGTCAGAGGTTAAACGACACTCCGGCCTTTCATTTATTATCTCAGTGGGTGTTTTCAGAACAAGCTCATGAAAAAAAATCTCAATTAGCAAGAGACAAATCTACAGTGAAGAGGTGCAATCGTACCCAGACACTGAGGCGTGGATCAAAGCTGCGGGGGGGGGAATAGCAGATGAAAGAGGTGCACATTAAACTGTTTACTAAGGTGACATGAAAAGCTGTTTTAGCTCAGTATTCAGCCTAATGAGGGAGAGAGACACCGGCTTATCTTTTTTAGATATTCAGAGCTGCCAGTTCACAGTCTTTTTACACCCCTGCTCAACATCAAAAGAAAGATTGAATTTTCTGGCAAGGTAATGTCTAATATAGTGAAGTCCCTGCAGGTTAAATTAACGTTTAACTGTTTCGCTGAAGGGCTCATTTACATTTTCCTCTCAACGCTTTCACACTTCAGTGAGTACTGTTCACGGGTTTCCAATCTGAGGGCAAAGATCGGCGCCTTGAGGAGTCATGTGGTTAATCTGAGGAGGTCTAAAAGAAGATTAACAAAAGGATGAATAGAAGTTCACTAACTTTCCTGTGATTTTCACGCTGCCTTTGATGGATTACTATCAGATTTTGTGCATTTATGGTCAGTTGGGGTTCAAGCAAGAGCACAAAATATAGCCCGATTTTACAGGTGTGACTCTGATTGTAAGCATCTTAACAATGATCAAAGTTTTTACAAAATTGTTGGCATGGCGGTAGACCAGTAAAACTAAGCAATAATTTACTCCAGAAAACTCTGGGAAAAGCAAATAGTTAAGCAAACAACAACAGCAAAAAGTTAGTGATTGAACAATCAGTAAGAAGAGGGCCCACAAACCGGTATGGTCATGATCTGCTGCTCTGGAAATTGAAAATCAGTTCCAGTGATTGTGCATCCATCCTTTCCTTATCTGGGTATGGATCGCGGGGCAGCGTAGCTATCCCAAACTTCCCTCTCTCTGCCTACCATCTCCTTTTTTCTTTGGTTGAATACAGAGGTTTCTCCAGGGCAAGCCAGGATAGATAATCTCTCCAGCATGTTCCCAAAATACATCACCTAGAAGGCATTCAATAGGCAACACAACTCGCAGGATTTGGAAATACAAAAATCAAGGGTTCCCTTGCAATAACAAGGACTGATTGCCAGAGAGAGAAAACCTATCCTCATACAGCTGTCAGTTAAATTTAGAGCATAACAAAATGACTATGATGTGGTTAAAAGAGACAATACAATACAATACAAAAATAAATACAGCTATTACAGGCCCCGAACTTTCTTTTTTTATGGAAATGGAAAATTCCAAATGTAACGATGACATTCCTCGGATTCTGCAAAGTATTATGGAAGTTCTTGACTCCCTGGAAAAATGCTGGTATGTTCACTTTAGGCCTGTATAAGCAGTAATACAACAGTGTAAATAGACCCAAATACAGTAGTCGAGTAAATGGGTTACTCTCCAGCAATGCACTGGGGTGGCTCGTGTTTCACTTGAGAAACATCACACATGTACTAAACCTCTGAGTGCAAATTGAGCAAAGGCACCAACATACTCTGAAGCCCTCACAGTTCCTTACTCTCCCACTGGATCGAGATCCTGTGCACAAAACCACTACTATGCCACATTGAAAACAGATGGATCAAATAGTCCTTATCCTTTATTTGGACTGCGCTCTGTTATTGGAAAGAATCTCAGTACGAATTACCAAATCTGGCCGCCTTTCAGGAAAACAAATGGACACAGATGTAGTTTTCCATTTTACAGGCTGTTTATGTCTTGCAAATTCCTTCTCCAGAAGAGTGGGATAGGCGTCTTTCATGTTTTAATGGCTCAGAGTGACCGCAGCCCTTTGTGGCAAACGCTCTGTTCCAATACTAATGACATACAGTCACACAAGACTCTGGCAGCAGTGTGCTGCTGAGGCTGCCTGCCCATTGTGTAATTAGTCTACCACTAAATCCTAGTCTGGGGAAACATTCACAACCACATTAAACACTGACAGTCTTTCACCTCAGAGAGCCTGAAACAGATGGATGCGTTCTGAGGGAGTAATCGAGCACAAATGCCTTTCATCAGTCAGTTAAACTGATAACATTTGTTTTCTAATAATAGGGGGTTCTCTGCCATCACTGCAGGAGTTTGTCTCGAGTTTACAATTTGGACTGCAGACAGACAGTTTGGACAGAAGATGACTGGATGACAGTCTTCTTTTTTTTTATTGGCATTACATTTCTACAGTAACTTAATCTTTCTCTGGAGTGATTGCCTCACATGTGCTTCTGATAGAGAAAACTTTATTTGGGAGGAAAAAGCAAAACAACCAGCAAAGCTGATAAGTATACCACAAACCAGAATATCTTGATTTGGACCGTTCAGGTCTTGTCTGGCTTTGCACTTATCCTGTGAAATCCTGCCATCTGGTGGCTCTCACGAAACATTACAGTGAGTCATACTTTGTTTGGTGGGCACAAAAAATGGGGGGATTTTGTAGTTAAATAGATTAGATCAGGATTTCGACCTGCATCTTTTCCACTGACAACATAATGATCTTTTCAAGACAGAAGACAAATGTTTGTTTACTATCAAAACAATATTGGTGATATTCTCGAGTGAGCAAGCGTTGAAACACAAACCCACATCCTCACCACTGAACATTTTAATACAAATAGCAGAGGCAGCTGACGGGCAAAATGCACTTAAGAGTGCTGAATGGGCTCTTCCAGAGGATCTGGAGCAAAAATGTGAGTATATGAGGTAAACATAAATAGTGTTTTGGTTGAGCTGAGACTTTTATATTATATTTTTAATATAGCAACGAAAAATGCGGACGAGTAAAAGTAAAAACTTTTCCACAAGAGGAAAGGCTAATTTGCTTTAATATATAAAACACAACCACAAGTCGTTGCTGGAATACTCTGGTAAATCCTGACTCTGATCATTCCCAAAGGGCAGTGAACTCAGGCCGTTTTGTGATCTCTGATCCAAGTGGTTTCTGCAGACCTTTCTGAAGTGTCTCTTTTACTTGGCAGATCAGAGCAGACGTGAAGGGAAAAAAAAAAACATCACTCAGACTTAAATCTTTCCCATTTTGGTGAAGGCCACATTGCGCACATGTCTCTCTCATCTGTCAGATAATGACAGCACTAAGGCTACTTGTCACCTGGGTCAAATGAAAGCCGTCACACCAGAGGAAACCTCTCGGTGACCCGGCCTCTGTCTGGGAGCGTGACGCGTTAATCACAGCAGTAAATGACACCAAAGCAAGAAGCAGGCGCTGAGGTGTCTCCCTGAACGGATCTGCAGAGAAGTCTTAGTTTCATGTCAGTCTTCCTGATGGGCTGTTAAAAGCCATCAGGGCGCTGTGATCTCAGAGCGCACTGCAGTGAAAACACATATGGTTCTGGTTGAGGCCGGGGGAAATTGGATTAAAGAAATTCTTCTTGAAACGCTCGGCATCGTTCTTGCCATAACAACTGCAAGCAGCTGACAGATAAAACCACAAATCAGCCTGAAACTAATATTTAGCTTCTCTTTTTCATGTCGACTCAGTCACAACAGTGGAAGACAAGCCAGCTGGAGGGGACTGTGCTGAACAGTGGAGAGAGGTGAGTGGAGGAAGGCTCTCTGGATGTGGATAGATTATTATATTTCTTACCTCAACAAGGTGAAATGATTACAGCATGAAAGCGTGTTTCGGGGTTCATATAGTAAGGCTTTATTTGCACACGGGTCCCTGATTGTTGTTTTAAGACAGGCTTGAAAATTTGCGGCCCTATAAATTGTCCCTCAAGTGGCCAGAAACTGTTCTTAGGCCTGAGCGCAGCACATGCTTTCCATCACACAGATGTTATTCCACCGCTGGCAGTAAAAGAGTTGGGTTTGCTCCCTTTGTTCAGATCATCAGAGCAGGAGAATCATCTCAACCAGCGTGAGAGGAAAAAGACAGGTGTCTACATTACCCCACTTTGTTTGAAATGATTCTTTAAGTGGAGCATTAAAGGCTTCACGGAGAACAGCCTTTTAGGTGTTTAAATTAAGACCATCTGTCCAGTTCATACTAAGTAAGTCATCAGTTACATTTAATTTCTGCAGGAAAGAAGGAATCTTGGCTGCGGCCCTGATCCGGCACTTAGCTGAAATAAAGCAGAACAGGCCTGGTGTGGCTGACACTCAAATATCCCTGTCTAAACAGCACAGACCGAGACAGGATGATTTAAAAGACTAATTAAATCGTTGTTAATCCTAGCTGAAGACAAATATTTTCACAGTAGGCGTTTTGATTGATCATAAGAAAAGCACAGGTGTTGCTACTAACCTTGCTGATAGCTCAACAATGAGTCATGACAATGAGACAGCATGCACAAAACCAGGACCCTGAAACTGAGCTGAAATTCAGGCACAATTGATTTTCTACACCAGCCCTGTCACAATGCCTCTGTAAATGTAATGGAGGTCATTTTGTAAAGTACATATGTTCTTCTAAATAAAGTTGAGTAATTTCAACTTTGAACAAAAAGTATTAACAGCAATTGGTTGTAATGACACAATGCATCCGTTTTTTTCCCCCTTCCTTCATGGAGTGTAAAGATTTCTGGGTATCCAAATGTTTAAGTTCAAATAATTCACTTGGAAGAACTGTTATGGTCAGTGGAGTTATTTCAGTTATTTAGTGCAGACTTTGGGTGCAATGTGGTGTGATTTATCCAAGAACAGCACTAAAGTTTA
Source organism: Pundamilia nyererei (assembly GCF_000239375.1). Lineage (NCBI taxonomy): Eukaryota > Metazoa > Chordata > Actinopteri > Cichliformes > Cichlidae > Pundamilia > Pundamilia nyererei. The sequence continues at coordinate 3,867,033 of NW_005187436.1, read as the reverse complement.
GAGGGTGATCTTTTTAAAAGACTAACCCTCATGTGGTCAACTCCATCTTCAGGCTAGATACCAAATTTTAGTCCATATTGACATATTAGCATCACACCGTTGCAGATTTGAGGGCTGCACATCCATGATGTCAATATCCCATTAGACCACATCCCACAGATGGACTGAGATCTGTGGAGTCCATTTGAATACAGTGAACACTTTGTCATGTTCAAGAAACCAGTTTGAGATGATCTGATTATGGGAAATTGTAGCCAAGAGGATAAAATGACAACCAAATGCCAAATGTGACAACAGTATAAAGCTTGTTTTCTATAGCATATATTTTTTTTAAATATATTTTAACAGTAAATGTTGTAGATTACAACAGGCACAAAATACTCGTTAAAATATTTAGATATGGTTTTAAATATTTCAGTGCAATGGCACTGCTGCATTTGTTACACCATCAAATGCCCCACATACACTGTTAGATAAGCCAAGTAATGGCTCATTCACATGACAGAAGTAGATGCAACTTTAATCTTTCTGATTTGGCTCTGCAGACCTCAGACATAATACTTTTCTAAAAATTATTTTTTTATTTTTTTTTAAACACCATGTACTAATTAAAAATTTGGTCTTTAAAATGACTAAATGTACAAGTTGTGCATTTAAAAGCTCACTGTGTTTCAGTGTTGAGTAATTTACATGTTTACATAAAATACTTGAAATGAATGAAAACTAAATGAGAGCAGAATCAAAAGATGGAGAAAATAAGTTGTCAAGCACTAATGTTTGCACTTAAAACCTCCATTTGTATTACGGATCTTTAAAAAAAAAAAAAAAGAAAACAATATCTTCTATTAAGTACACATTTCCTAAAAAGGCATTAAGGGGAAAAAAAAAAAAAAAGTCCTAGCGTACATTCATTGCATAAAAGAAAAGCTTTGTTATTGGTCCTTGTTCATTAACTATGACGCTGGGTAAAAGAGTGAAATTCAAGTCAAATTAAACTGAGCGAAAAGTGCAAAATAATATTTAATCTATTAAAAATATTTACAGCATATTAAACAACTGACTTGTCTTAACGGGTGTCATATATTTCAACAAAATATATGAAAAGAAATCTGTACCTTTGTTGTAAACAACTAATCACATCTTCATTTTGACTTTTGTAACGCTCCCATAAAGCACTACATTTAAAAAACAAAACAAAGGATCTTCACGTAAACACGTCTTTAAACAAAATGTAAATGTAAGGACAAACATCTGGAGAATGGTTTTATTAGAAAAATGGTGACAGCCTACATGACAAATTAAGCCAGCATCTGAATTAAAACAGGGAACGTGACATTCTTCTCTCTAAAGAGAGAGAAAAAACCCCAAACAAACAAAAACAAAAAAAAAACTACAAAGTGGTACTCAAAAACATACCAGTACAGGAACAGCATAATCAGCAGCTTTCCACATGAAAGAAAATGGATTTGTCCAGGGATTAGTGTGACATCTTGCTCCAATTCTCCTCTACATCGTCAACAGATCTCTCACAATCCGCTCTCCAAAGGCGTTTTGTGAAAACATCCTTTCAACTGGGAAGAATGTCTCCAAACGTCAACACACAAAGCCTTCTGATCCGAAAATAAAAAAACCTTACACTGCCTTGCGGTGGTACTCTGGAGGGGCAACTTCATAGTCGCTTGCATTGAAGAGCGATGCAGAGTTTTTTACAAGATACCTGAAATGAAGAAACATTTTACTCATCTCTGCTGAGCTTTGATAATCATCATGAGCCTCGTTAAGATTCCTGAATACTCACTTGAGGAAGTCCTGTAGGTAACTGAGCAGCAGTGCAAGGCTCTTCTCATCCAGGGGCGTGTACGCCAGCATGGCTCCAATTCTCACTTTCAAAACCAAACAATGACAGCCTTTTATAAGTCATGTGACCACTGACCTCCATTTCATTTATAACAGCTCATTGCAAAACCATGCCTCACCCGCACACTTTCAATTTAAAGCAGCCCTTATTTTTAAATGTTGATGCTTGCATATATGGTAAATGGCCTGTATTTAGGGCTGCCACGATTTGTCGACTAGTCACGATTACGTCGACGACTGATTTAATAGTCGACGCGTCGTTTGAAGCTTTGTAAGATCACAAAAGACGCAGGAATAAGTGGCAGGATTTAAGAGTGTAATAACGGACTGAAACAGAAGATGGCAGCATTGCATGTACAAGGATGTCAGCTACCGTTAAACCCCGAAGAAAAAGAAGAAGCTGTGTCCCAGAATTCATAGCGCGGCCCAGCACAGTTTCCAACAATGGCGGCAGCTAGTTAGTTTTAATGTTACTCTTATTATTCTTTCTGGGTCACAAAATAAAC
>NW_005187436.1:3843470-3863575 GCF_000239375.1 Pundamilia nyererei | reverse complement strand
CACACACACACGCACACACACGTACACAAAAGGATAAAGTCAGGACTAGACAGAGAAGGTCAACACCTCTACACTACTACTGCTTAAGCAAAAATCAACACCATCTAAAGAGGTGTGTGTGCAACACTTCTCTAAACAAATGTTTTACCGAGCATATGTCATTTGACTTTATTTATGACGCTTTGTCATGACAAGAAATTAACTGAGACAACATACCCTGTAATAAACATGGCATTGCAGTCAGGGCCATAGGCTTTTGGCCAATCACAAACCTCTCGCAGTTTTGTCTCTGTACACTGCCACAGGAGACTTTAGTCATATCTTAATTTACTTTAAAGTGTAGACTCTCAGTTATAACTGTTTATCAAAACGTATAAATCATTTAGGAGTTGCAGCTATTTTTCTATCAAGTTCTCATACTTATGTCAGTTGGGTATTGAATTGCTGCATTTTGGCTTTTGTTTCTTTTGGTTGGATTATCTCCATTTTGAATCTGTGGACAGATTTGCTTGATGTTCTGGCCTCAGCTCACCCCAGAGTTAATTCACCAACTTAACAAGTGGCTTTTGTGGCTCCTTGGAACTAGGGAAAGAGATGCCTTTCGTGTTTTGTCCATGCCAGCCCTAGATGGGGTATAAACAGCCTCCAAGCTATCAATTCCTTTTTATGATTGATGCTGGCATATATTTTTCTGATTTCTCAGACACTGCCCTGACACTAAAAACCTGTCTAGGCCCAATTTTATCTTCACAAAGCATCCATAAAAGATGGACCGAATCCAGAAAAGAATCTGACCTTTTATAACCTTAATTATGACAATGCCAATAGGGAGTTATTTTGGGCTTAGTCCAAGTTGAGAGATGATGAAGTTGAAAAACTTTTGGCTGTGCCTTCAAACTGTGGTTACAGTGGAAATAATACCTCCCCCAGATCAAAGAGTTAATTTCCAGTAACGACTGAATCATCAAGAGATTTTACAGTCAGCTCTTTCAACACAAGTGAAAAGGCAGATAATCTTTTTTAAAAAGCATCTTTGCATCTTTGGAGTTTTATGGTAGAAACAGCTCAGTGTTTAATATGTTAAAGCTTAGACAAAAACATGTTCAATCATTTTTGTGCATTAAGACCTACACCACACATCTGATAGTTTTATAATATACATTTGCTAATGGCTTTATATGAATAATTTGATAAGAAAACAGGACAATCTTTAGCTCTTCTACACAGTTTTCATCGTCTAGTTCTTTCACCAAACATGATGATGTGCAAGTGCTTTTACCAAAGAGTCTGAGTAGGTGAGGAGCCCCATAGATCTGAGACATTGGTGTATCTGGGTGGTTGGCAAGGATGTCTGCGTACTGAGGCCTCTCGAATTTGTAGAGAAGTTGTGTCCCCAGCATAACATTGAAATATTCACGGATACCAGCAACCACCTCGTTTACAGCAAACTCCCTGATCAGTGAAGAGAAAACAGAAAAGTCAAATCTTTACTCTTAGTATTTGTTCACCATGTCCTAGAAACATTTTAAATAAAACATTTTCTCTCTCTGCATTGCTTGCACCATAAACAGTTTTGCTTGAGAAGATGAAAAGTAGAAGTTTTTACTTGCTGTCTGAGTTTCCTCTTGATTTCTTGTAGTTTGCATAATCTTCAAGGACTGCGTCAACATTTTTTTTGGCAGGTAGGTGGAAAAGCTGAAGAAAAACAAAATAGAAAGAAATAACTTGGGAAATGTTGTAGACAAATACAATGTATAAAATGCTGTGAAGTGAAACTTGAGTTCAAGGTCAGTGCTTACTAACCTGCTTTTGCCGTGTAATCAAGTCCCAGTCGTCCACAAGCCAGGGTTTCAGCTCCTCCGGGATTTTCACTTTGACCTCCACTCGATTTATGAAAGTTTCCTCCTGAGTAAACAGGAGTGCGGGGGGGAAAAAAAGAAAAAGTTAATTAAAAGGAAGCTTTTAACAATCATGTTTACACACCTAAATGGAAACCAAGCCTCAGAAACATTTCATAAACAGTGGTTTCAAATGTAGTTCCTGCTGCAACTGCAGTGAATTAAGGCGTTTTTACACCTATAGTTTGTTAACTCTGGTCTGATGCAGTTCATGAATTTGTAAACTTGTAGCTTTTTCCCATGGTTTCGTCTCTTTTCACACAGAAGATGCCAATCAAACTCCAAGTGAGCCAAAATGCGTCACTAAAAACGATGCAACAATGTTCGGTATGCTTACTCGAGTCTGGAGTGAGAGCAACAAAAGTAAATACAGGAAACAGGTGCTGTGGTCTGGAATAGTGGATAACATGGAAAATTTTGTCCTAACATTTGTATTTTATCTGGTTAATATTTCACAGTTTATACACGCTGCAACACTCCAGAATGCAAAGCATTCTCGGCTACAGCAAGGTGTTCCACTCAAACCTATAAACAACCATAAACAAACCGCTCTGAAGTTTGTTTGAAACCAAAAAAAGATCAGCTCCCCCAAAGGGTTTCAGTGCGGTTGCTCTGGTCTGCACCCAAGTGCGATTACTTTGTTCTCATAAACCACATGAGGAGAAAACAAAGCAGCCTTAGGGCTTTTTTATGGTTGCCGCGTCGCTTGTGTCGTCTCGTGATAATTTTCACTTCACATCTTATGCCATGTTGGTCGGTCGTGCACCTCTTGATTTTTGCGACTTGGTGCGTTGTGCTCGGCTGAGCTTGTCAAAGGAACTTTGCAAATAAAACAAAAACAAAACACTTTTGACAAAGCTTTGGTTTCCCGGTTTGACTTCTCCCCATCAGCGCATATGACAAGATAGTGTCTGAGTGGTGACACCTATCATTTAGGAGAATACTACAAACTTCTTGCGCCTTAACTGCAGGCATAAATGGCTGCATCTGTGTGATGGCGTGGCAGAGAGCAAAGCGACCACTGCAGCAGGTGTATTGGCACATTAAGCCTGTTCATTTTCGCACAGTCTGGTATTATTTGACATTACCAACAGAAACAAAATTCTGAACTTACGCTTTCCACAGTTGGGTCAACACGAGCTCTTTTCTTGCGTGGAGGATGGGTTGGATCTCCCCCTGAACTAGTCCCTTCTCCTGCTCCAGGAGCTGCACAGACACAGCTTTAATTAACTGCCACTCTTGCCTTATAATGAGTCAATTTTAAGAATCGCATTTATAAATTCTAACATTGTAAGACAATGTGATGTACTTACTCTTCTGTTTGTTCTTTTTGGTTTTCCTACAAACAAAGAAGAGCTAATTAAGTGTGAAGTGTTAATATGAAAAGCAGTTTGGCAGCTTATGTTACAGAGGAAAACAAAACAAAAACTCACACATCGTTTTTCTGCGATGCAGCAGGTATCTTCTTATTTGGCGCTTGACCCCTCATTTTTCCTTCTACATAATGGTCTCTGTATTAAAACAAGTTCAGATATTCAGGAATAATTAATTTGTACCACACTCACTACACTTTCACAAGATTTAAAAATCACTGTAGCACGTGACCCAACACAGTTTTTGTAGTACTATGAATAGGCATGACACATTAGTGTTGGCACTTGCATAAAGGGATTTAGTACACAAATAAAGAGGGGGGGGGGGGGGGGGGGGGGGGGGTGTCTAAGTGGGACATTTACTCGAGCATAAAAGTAACAGATTAATGTGTAAATAAAATTACAGGAAAATATTCTATTAAGACTGAATGTGCTTCACTTGTATAGTGACTCCATACAGGCCCATTGTGAGCTAGACTAAAACTCTGTTGTGTCCCAATACGTTTAAAACATAGCACACATTGTGTGCTACTGAAATTGGATGAAGGATTTTGCCTAACTTGCTCCAACAGTCATAAGGAACTCACAGTCAGTTCAAAGTCGATAGTGAATAGAAAAAGAGTATTGACGTACTGATTGGCCCTCTGAAGCTCTCTCTGTTTCTGCAGATTACTATCCACATACTTAAGCACCCTGCTTTCAGGAACCCATTCGTCCCAGCTGGAAGACACAACATCAAAAGAATGTAAGCACTTGTTAAACAGTTCCTGTACAAACGTTAATCGGGATTTATTGGAACCAAAAACTTACTTCTTATTCCACCCACTGTAATGAATAAAGTATTTGATTTGTTTGTCCTTGATGTTTATCTTAACACACTGCAAAGAGAGGGATGACTCATTGTCAAACACTGACACAAAGAAGACGACTGAATGAGAGACACGCTTAATTAAGGCAGCTTACCTTAGCTTCGTAGAGCAATGGCCCATGAAAACACAGCACTCTTTCACCTGAAAAGATAACAAAATAAGGACGTGAGTAAGGCATTGACAGGAGAGAAGAAAGAACCCCCACCCACCCACACACACACACACACACACACACGGTTTTCTATCCTCGTGGGGACATCCCATTGACATAATGCTTTCCCTAGCCGCTTACCCTAACCATCAAAAATGAATGCCTAACCATAACCTAATTGTAACCCTGGCACTAAAACCACGTTTTGAGTGTGAAAATTGCTTTCAACCCCGTAGGGACCTGGATTTTGGTCCCCACGGTGCAGAAACTCCCCACCAGTATAGTATATGTCAGATTTTGATCCCCACCAGGATAGTACGAACACACACTTGAATTTATTTTAGATGTTGTCCTAACCACACAGGCTCAAGAGTATACATACACTCCTAATATTTGATTGTGTCTCTTAGCAAGCTCCATCTCAACCAGATGCTTTTGGTAGTCATCAACAAGCTTCTGACTGGATATCTGACCCCTCTTCTTAGCAGACTTGGTAGAGGCAATATAAATTTGTTAGATTCCTGGCCAAGACATACGGTACAACTTTTTTACTAGGGATGGAGTTATCTGATCATAAAACTTCTCCAGAAGACATTTGACTTGTTCATGTGGCCAACTGCAAATTTCAGTTGATCTTGAAGGTGCTGATTTTGGAGCTGGGGCTTATTCTTGGTCGGCACCCTGTTAGTCCGTAGCAATGTAAAACTCAGTGAAACCACAGTGATGGTGGTATTGCAGCGGTTTCCAGTTCATGGCAGGCTTGAGACTTGGTGGTTTGTGGGTTGTTCAACTTTTCAACTTGAATAAAATTATAATCTTCTTCTTAGATCTTTACCTAGTTACTTAGACTTCTCCAACTGGTCCATCAAAGTCCCATTGTTCAAAGTATTGGTCAGCCCAATTAATGCTGTCAAACAAATGTTTTCCCCAGACAAAAATAAATAAAGACTACCAGTTGTAGTCAGTCATGATCACCAACAAGAACTTAATGCGCCTTGGTCTTGTCATTTAAAAGACACTGTAGAACCTTAAGCACTACTTAAAAGCTTTAAGTGAATGTATGTATACATTTGAGCCTGTATGTATACTTTGTGTACCACGTTCTTGGTTGTTAAAGTCATTAATGATGTATACTCATTCGTTTTCCAGGGTGGAAAAAAAATACCATGGCATTACATGCCCATAACGACTACATATAAACGTCTGACCACAACTGCATATTTAGGGAAGTTTACATGAAAACTCGACTATTATCTCACTAATATGACTAACTGTCAAGAGAACATTCTGGTCACTGATAATAAAAAGGAAGACTTTTACTAAATAAATTTAACGTAGTCCTGCTAGTTAATTTAATAACTTAACCACTTGTATATAATTCAACAAATGAGCGCCAAGTCAGCAGCAGGCGGTGCTAACACGCCGTGTACAAAAAAAGCTAGCTAGGACTCAGCTAACAGTCAATGAGAAGCTAACGCTGCATGAATGAAAATATAACCTTCAGTTCAATAAAAGATCTCGAAAACACAGTTTATATAGCTTCTTACTTCTGAAATTGGTTTGTGTAGTAATGACAGGACGAAATAAACCACCAAAGCGGCGAATAAAAACTCCCGAGTCACATTTAGTGTTCACAGTAACAACAATGAGAGCTAATACGGCTAGCTGTTTGTTACGATCAGTAACTAGCTGACACTTTGAAGCTTTTCGGCGACTCCAGCACTCGCTGCTGGTACAAGCCTAACAGAACAAGTAGGAAACAAACTGTTACCTTCTTGAAATTTAGGTTTCGGGTCCTGTTTCGGCGCCATTCACGGATTAAACTATCAAAATATGGGAAAAATCGCCAGCTCCCATTCCAGTCTGCAGCGGCGCCGCTTTCTAAAAACGTCATGACCGACGCGATGACGCTTTAATGCCCCGACTAAACCCACATCCACACTCCAAATCAGCAATGAATGCAAAACAGGATTTCTTTTCACATTTACCTTACACGTTTCTGCCTTCTGCTGGACTTTTGAAGCATCAGTGTCTGTTAAAAAAATAAAATGCAGGCTAGACAACAAGTCATGAAACGGCTTTAAGCTAAAAACAGCTGGTTGTGCCCATGTCCTCTGAGACAGACCTGTGGTTTGGCTCGAACGCAAGTGTGCTATTAATTAGTGTCCTATGATGAACAGATGCTCCAAAGACTGGTGATTATATATATATATATTATTTTTATTTGGTGTTTGTTTACGTTAAGTAAAAGTTTCAGAGTGGGTTGGCAGGTTTCTGTTAGTTTTTGGGGTTTTTTCAATATTATTATTATTATTATTTTTTAAGTGGGGGATAACTGCCAAAAGCAGGTTTTCAGAAGTTCAATATAATATCAATACTGTAAAAATAAATAATAATATTGATCATGAAATGACAATTAACCTAAAATTTTAACCAACGCAGTAAATAAATAACTAAATATAATTTTAAAAAGGAGGTAAAATGTCAACAAGGTATGCCATGTTTAGTGTCTGGATTCTGTATACAATGTTCACCAGTTAATTTCTTTTACAGAAACCAGAGACCAGGGTAGAAAAAAAAAGTATTTTTTCTTATACTCCCAAAAATTATAATTTCAATAGTTATTAAAAATTGCAATGAATAAATAAATAAATAGATAGAAAATAAATAAAAACAATGCAAATGTGAATGTAACTCCAATACCTGCAAGTTACTGCACAATGGCATTAGTTAACAAATTAGATTGTCACTACTCTCCAGCATAATATAAGACAAAATACATACAAAACACAAATTGTAAATGATGATTTCATTTATTAATGTAAAAAAGAAAAAGATAGCCAAACCAACTGGTGCTGTGTTAAAATTGTCCCCTACACCTGATAACTAGTTGTGTGCCCCTTGGCAGCAGAAACTGCAATCAAGCATTTGTGGTAACTGGCAATAGATCTTTCATATCACTTGGAAGGAATTTTGGCTCACTTTTCTTTGCAAAACTGTTTTAATTAAGCATTTTTGAGCAACCTGTGTAAGGTTATGTCAAAGTATCTGATTTGGATTTCAGTCTGGACTTTGACTAGGCCAGCACAGCACATTCAAAGGTAGACTTGCAGATGTGTTTTGGATTGTTGTCCTGCTGCATAAATCAAGTGTGCTTGAGCTTCAGGGCACGGAAAGATGGCCAGACATTCTCCTTCACGATTTTCTAGAAGAGAGCAGAATTCACAGTTCCATCAATTACAGCAAGTCATCCTGAAGCAGCAAAGCAGCCCCAGACCACCAAACTACCACCACCATGTTTGACTGTTGACTAGTAAATGATTTTGTTGAGATGAAGAAATCATCTGCGGCTCTGTGATTGGTTGCAAACAGGAAACTTTTAAAGCTGTGATGGACAGGAATATCACTGAGGTCCACCTTATGTAACAGACTGATTCAGCTCCACTACCACAAAGACAGATACAGGAAATAATTTATATCTCATGCTACTATCATCTATAATTCAAATTATCTGTCTGGCAGAGTGTCATCTGGCAGATGTATTTTTAAGGACTGCATGGTAATCACCTCATAGCAAAAAGCCCCCAGTTGGGCATGACTGAGTGAGGTTTACATGTTCTCCCTGTGCCTGCACGGGTTCCTTGACTTCTTCCCACAGTCCTATAATACTGATTTCAAAATGACTATCGGTGTGAATGTGAACATGAATGCTCGTCTGAGTCTCTGCCACAGACTGGCAACCAGTCCATTTCAACTGCATGAAAAAAAAGTTCTAAATACAGGGTAAATAACGTATTTTGTATGGTAAACACAGCAGGGAAGTGGACTTCGACCATGCTGACTGAATAAACAAATGCAGAAAGCCTGCGGCACTTTGTCAGGTTTACATACTCAACCAAATTGAGACTTAAAAAGTGACATTTCCTGTATATGTATGCATTAACATTTTAGTTTAGTTTGGTTTGTAAGTACATAAATATCATCATTTCAGTTATTTTGTATTTTTTGAATATGCCATCACTCCTAGTTTAAATTAACCATTAAAACACAGGGATACCCCGAGGCCATTTCCACTCCTCCAAAATCAAGAAAACTACTAACAAGCAAATGTGTACAATGTTGCTTTTCTTTCTTCTTCTAATAATAACTGCCAATGATATTACGTAGCTTTATCCTTTTGTAACCTAAGACCTTGATACTGAAAAACAATTTCATAAACAATGCAGATTTCTTTTAAGTGCCACGCCGCTCCTCAGAGACGGTACATTTTTTTGCTGGCGACATTCAACCGAGTGATTTTGTTGCTATACTGAATGCTCTCAAAAGCTACCAGAGAAGCAAACGGAGCTGTCCTCACGCCATCTACAAAACATGCACTTCCTTGTATTGGTTTTAATTCTTACAAATATCAAACAGCACAGTAGACCTCGCAGCCGTTCAAAACGATCAAAGCTTCTATTGAGTTATTGACATCATCTGATAGCAAAACAGACAAACAGAAAATGTTACAATGCATGTCAAGCAACAATGACATCTTTAAATAGCATTAATTATATATAATTACAAAAGAAATGATCACATACAATGACAGCAATGCATGTTCATTAATCAAACAAATGCTGAAAAATATATATGATAATAAATAATTCTAACTGTAAGCACAAGTCAAACAAAATAAAGGAAAGGGAGGAGTCCAAAGTAACATAGATGATTTTGAGTTTTGGGCCAAAAAAAAGGGTGTTGTGATTCACTCAAACAGGTGAGCTTTCAGGTAATTTGTAGACACACATAAAGCTGAAAACTACTCAATTGCACATTGTAATGCTTCACTGCTCCAAACAGGCTCTCTGTAAATTAAAAAACAAAAAGCAACAAGTGCTAAAATCAAACCCAGTGAAATGTATTTAATCCAATTGCACTCAGTGAACAGTTTTACACCTTTCAAATATAGCATTTCACCTCACGCGGACCAGAAACTAGTCTCCCATTGACGGTGGAGCAGAAATTTATCGGTATCAACTCATCAATTGTGTTTTTTTTCTGTGCATGTTTTTAAGAATATAATATGCAAAGTAAAACAACTACACTTTGAGAGAAAAAAAATTACACAATACTGCAAATCTAAGACTTATATAAAAGGTCCGATAGTGGTTCTTGCTGGACCTGTGCCCTTCATTCACACAACAACAACAAAATAAAATTAAAATAAAAGTGTTGTCTTAACAATACTGACTTCTCCCAATTTATGTCATCCAGGTACAGTTTGAACAATTTAACATCGCTCATGTTTGATTTGAGTTAAAGAAGTGAGGAGGAAAAGAGAGCACTTACGACAATAGAAGGATCTAGCATTTACTCCTGCATTTCTAGTGGCAACAGTTCCTAGAGGCATAGGGAATGCTTCTTTAAAAAAAAAAAAAAAAACAGCACGCATCCTACATAACTTACATCATAAATAATTATTTAAAATAATGACCACAGCATGAATGTTCTACTGAAAAAATTCTACAGTGATGGCAAAAAATGGCCGATCTTTCTGCTGCCCACAGCATGTCAACAGAAATAAAGCCATTTAGAAAATAAAGAAAGTGTTACCCATTTTCCTGTTTTGCTGAGACTTGCCTTTTGTACATCTATAACAATGCCCTTTTGCTTTATATTCTGAATATCACGCTCCATAAGGTTGTGACCCCCACTGCGTTCTGTGCATGTATACTGAAATAATGCCATTGACATGAATTATCGAAACAAAACCGTAAAAACAGGTACAAAAGGTACAATTTAATCAAAGGACCACATGAAGAGGTGTGAAAAAGTCTTCAGTATTCACAGAAAAATATCAACTGAAGTAACTCACCGGACAGGAAGCGTCCTAAGTTTATATACATATGATAAGTAAAATTGAAAATAGATTTTCCTCTCTGTACATAGCACTGTATTCTTTCATCTTCCTCTTCTTTATTTACAAAGAACTCCTGCTCTCGAGGTCTCCATTGTCTTTCAGTTCTGAGTGGATCTAGTCAAGAGAGATAATGTCAGATATGGAGCCATAAATGGCCGCTGCAGCTGCTGCTGCTTCCACTGAGGACCTTGATAATCCTGAAATGGAATGGCTGTCCCTGTCTCTGTCCCGATCCCGGTCTTTGTCACGGTCCCGCAGACTGCTCGAAGACACCAAACTACTGGTGCTGCCGCTGTTGCTGCCTCCGTTGGTGGCAGCCAATGTGCTGCTCCCCGGGGTGCCTGGCTGTTCACGTAAGAGCTGAGGGGAGCTGTAGGGCAGGAAACGGTTGAGGAGCAGGTCATGGTCCTCTGAGGCTGAAGCCGACGCAGCTGCTGCAGCAGCCATCACCATATTGTAATGCTAACAGGACAAAGAAGAGTGACAACAGTCAAGCATACTGTGAAGAAATATGTTAAAGCCTAGTGCTATATTTACAAAACTTCATGACACTGAAGAATGGGGAGAATAAAACAAACCAAAAAGCAAAAACAGATGACCAAGTTTTAGTTTTAAGACAAACTACTAAGACCTGTGCCTGTCTGACTGCATGCATGCTTTAATATAATAAACAGTAGTTCAACTAACAGCTGCTAAAGATAGAAGCAAAATGGCAAATTAAGTTGTTTTAGTGAATATTAAGTTTAAGGTTGTTCCCAAATGTCACTGGCATGTTTTCCTGTGGTGTTGAATGGCGCTGTGTGTGAGTGATGTGCGGGCAGAGAGTCGTGCAATTTGGAAAGAGGGATGCAAACCAAGTTACTTTCATTAGTAACAATCTACAAAGACAATCACTAAACGCCTCACATGAAGACACCAGTTGTTGTAAGAGGATAACAGAAAACTAGTTTTAGCAGAAATCTGAGAATCAGTTTTCCAAATGACCTCAGAGTTGACACGGACCTCAGCGTACACCTGCAAGTGTTATTTGTTAGCGAGATAATAATTCAAACAGTACTTTAGTAACTTAAGTATGTGAGAAAAAGTGAGGTTGCTGTATGTACAGCACTAAATGTATGAATAAAGCTTAGTTTTGATTTGCACAGCTATCACTGGATAAAAAACATCTGTAAATTTATTTAATTCAATGTACAGATCTAAAGATTTGTCTTACTGAAAATATATCACTCTTTTACAATCTATTTAGGCGGGTTTGTGGTCGCTGGATGAGAATGAGTAACTGTACCTGATTGTCGCCTTGAAGGAAGGAGAAGAAATTTTGATCTGTAAGAAAAAGAAAAGACTTTACAAGCTGCGTTCAGAGGCATGAAGTCATTACAAGTGAATAATTTACAACCGATGTATTACAATGAAAATTCCCCAGGTCTCCAGTGTATGGAATATTTCCCACAACAAAAACCTTTCTTTCAATTTAATCGACACATTAGAGCCAAATATTTTTACGGAGGTAATTTGAATATCTTTTTATTTTATTAATCCCTCCCAAAAAGCGTCCATGTTCTCCATTTTTTCTGTTTCCTTTTCGCTCAGTGTGTAAAAAAAAAAAACAAGTTCTGAGAAAAAGTTTTTTTGGGTTTTTTTTTTTTTTTGAAAAGTAGCATTTAAAGTAAAAATTTAAAGTAAAAACACCTTCCCCAGTTAATTACACTGGTACATTTGATAAATTATCTGATTAGAGAGCCAAATTATTCAGTACAACAATAAATGTGTCCTGATAAGGAAAATTTTGTAACAAAAACCAAAGTCTTATCATTCTCAGCATGCTTTAAAAAAAAAGAAAAAAAAGAAAAGTGTTACAAAATTTCAACTGACCACTGCACGAAAACAAAACAGAACAAAAAAAAACAACAACCAACCAAACGAACAGGTTTTTGTTTCTACTGTCTCACCCTTGCGCAAACCTACGTGACTAATGTACACTTAATGACTTACAATAATCACTGTGAAGTTATCTCCCTATGACATGGCGACACTGTAAGACATCAACATTATCCCTAGTTCTGTCTATCAGGAGGCACACTCATGCTGGTAGTCAGATGACAGAATTTAACACATACGCGCTATGATGGCAGTGAGATAAAATTCATTTCCTTTAGGGAAATTGACGGGGCTACCTGGCAGGTCACTGGCTGTGTGATAGTAGTGGCGGTAGTCCTGGATGAGAGGTGGTGGGGGAGGAATGTAACTGGTCTCCACAGGTGGCATGCTGGGAGCTCTGCTCACAGGTGAGGCCTGGCTGTGCAGGTTTAGTACTCTGGGAGGAAATAACATCATATGTTTTGAGACAAAAGCAGACAGAGTTGAACACATTTTTTACAGTCATCTCACTTCCTTTGCAGTTTCATGACTTACCCTTTGCTTGCAGGTGGAGAGACGGGTGACAGCGAGGGACAGGCTCTTTTAGGAGGCGGCTCGTCATCTAGCTCATCTTCTGAGGAGCTATCCAGTGTCAGATCGATCACATCTACTTTCTTGCAGTTGTCATTAGAAGACCGTTTGTGCTCATGCGAATCGGTTCCAGACAGATCTACAAGGAAACAGCAATGTCAGTCTGCGTTCCCAGATCATGGGGAAGATTAGATTTAAAGATTAAAATCAACTGACATACCGCTGTCTACACCGTTGTAGGAAGCAGAAACCTCCTGCACTTCTTTCTTTGACCTCATAGGGGCCCAGCTTCCATCTTCTTTGAACTGGATTTCATCACAGTCAGAGCAGCTATTCAAGATTTCCATGAACAACCTAGAAAAACAAGCCATTCCAATTCTATTACAATAATCTTAAGTACTTGTGAGTCACTTAAAAGTCAAACTTCAGAATTACAATACAGCTGTGATTCATCATGAGCAGATTGAGCAACTGATACTAAATAAACATAAACAAGGATTTGTATTATTGGCAATTCCTGTCCAGGAATCCAGTCCAGAAACAGCTGTGTTCAAGATAGTCAGGAGACAATAAAATACAAACCAAAGAAAGTCTGTTTCAAGTTAAAACAAGAAGTTTAATTGAGTTTAATTGCTTATAAAGCTACACGCTATTTATGCAGCATGCAGTTTTATTATTATTTATCTTGACAACTGTCAGACCAGCTGCAGGATTATCCTGATAAAAATCAGGAATGCAGGATGTTAAAGTTAAGCCAACTTTAACTTCATTAACCAGATGACTGCATCCGTTTTTGCTAAAGATGTCTGATCAGCAACATCCACCCAGAACAAGTGGGTTTAATCAAATTAAAAAGGCATTCAGCGCATCCCTTTTTTGCCAATGTTAAAGAAACCTGCTCCACCCTTTCTGGTCAGAAGACGACTGGATTAACATTTCTACAAAGTAGAGGAAGGAGAGCATTTCTGACTACATCATACTAAACGGATGGGCATGGAACCATACCCGACATTAAAAAAAATAAATAAAAAAAGGACGTGCTCACCCGTCAATAATTAGGTGCTCATATGGTGCCTTCTTGTCACAGACTGGACAAACCCATGTTGGCTTCTTCTCATTCATTTGAATATAAAGAGTAGCATCGAAGCACTGGAGGTGTGAGCATGTCATTGCTCGGCAGGGGATTGTCAGCCTCATCTTCCCCAACTAAAAAAGAAAAGAAAAGAAAGATAATTTGATAAATGTCGCTTCCATTGACTGGCACAGTGATCAGTTTTATACTATATAATAGCACAGAACAAAAGCAACAGTCCCCAACCACTTTACATCCAAATACCGTAAACCTCAGGTCACTAAAACTGTAAACGTATTTCTTGTTGCTCTAACATCAGGCTAAGAAGCAACTTAGCATCAAGGAGGATAGTGATGAATGGTACTTACAGGACACAGGAGAGAGACTCTTAGACTTGTGGTAGCAATCTCACTCTCTGGATCGGCCGTCAACTTCTCTTTGACTGTAAGCAAAACAAAGTGCTAGAGTCACAACTTTTTAATGTTTAATGGAATTTGTTCTTTGACACACTTAAGGTTCAAAATGTTGCTTGTGTAACAATGTTTTAAGGTTATTATAGTTTGTTGAACTAAAAAAACATAACAAAACTAAAAAAGTGGAAAAAAGTTAACATGTATTGAAAAACTTAAAAAAATAACATAAAAGAAAAGCTCTTAAAACATTATATTACAGTAGAGTCTTCACCTTAGAATATAAAATGCCTTGAGGCGACTGTTGCTGTGATTTGGTGCTACAGAAGTAAAACTGAACTGAACTGAAGCACAATGTTGTTGCATAGATTTATTGAGACCAAACCTTGTTCCCAGTGTGTCTGTGTTAAAGGAACAATTGTGACCTTGCTACTGACAAATTATTTCATATTGCAAATATAAAAAAACAAACAAAGCTAAAGTAAGAACTAAACACTTTAAACATTAAAAACCAAACTGAAACAAGCAAATTCAGGGGAATTACTCTGATAGTATTGTAGAGTCCCACATACAGTAAGGACTACAAAATTGTGAAGCAGAAAATGTAAGCTCCACCGTTGGCCTTTGTTCACATAAACAAACAGAGGGACTTTTCCAGAGAACATATGAGGAATGCAAAGAAAAGTACCTTTACCTTTGTTTCGACTCTGTGGTCAGAGCAGTTAGAAAACTGTAGCAGAGTTACTGTATGAAATTTCTGTTTCTTAAATGTCATTCTCACAAATCATGGGGCAGATCCAGTTCTTTGTACTTCCCAATTAATATCGTGACTTACTCAGAGCCCTGGAGTGGTCAGGGTTCCTGATTCCTTTGGCCCGTAGTCTTTGCAACAACACCGCTGACGACTGCTGTCTGACCAAATACACAGCCATGGAAAAACACTGAAAAAAAAAGGAAATAATAAGCAAACCAGGTCATGCTGATGGTTCATGTTCTCCTCACAACTCCGCAGACCATTTGTTTAAACATAAAAAAAATGAGAATCCAGTGTGTTTACCCTGCCAATTTCTGAAGTCCATGACACCACAATTGTGTTGGGGACTGTAGTAGACAGCCGGACAAGAGACGTTATGTTAATGGGGCGACTGGGCCTTTTTGGTTCAACTCCATTTTTGGTGGGAGGAAGATATCCCTATAAGGAACACAACAAATTTAGTAACTCACAGTCACATTATTAAACACTGGAAATGCTCTATGACAAGCAAACAAAAACAAAACAAACACCAAGGACTCACCGGAAGATTACAAGGCTTTCCATTCACCTTCACGCACAGATTTGGGGGGAAATGGTCCTCCTGGGGACAGCTTGTCTCTGATAAGCAAAATCTGAAAATAAGAGAAAACAAATTGCATCGAGGATAAGTTCAGATGTTGAGGAAAAAATGGCAAACACAATTTGTTTCTGTTCAGTTACCACTTTGACAAAAAGGCTGGCTTTCTTTCTTTCTTGCTTATTTTAGGTTTTCGGTTGTGTCAAGTACAGCCATCTCCATCTATGATACAGGAGAGCACTTCTTAACGGATGTCATTCACCAGTTTTTAATGTCATTAAGTATTCTCTGTCATATATATGCTGGCTTGGGAAATCCTACAGGCTAGACTGGATAAATTATGTGTTCTTTAAAGCAAACTTCCCCTTTACTGATTAGTGTGGTAACAATGTGTCCACATCCAAATATGCTTGTACTTTTCTTTGGTTATTTTTGTAATCCCTCATGTCCGTTGTGAATATAAACAAAAGCCTGAGCCCCCAAGAGAAAAACATGCCTTGTATCCTTCACTGTTCATTTGAAAATTTGACCTCAATGTAATTCAACTCAATTCTTATCTTTGCGTAGCTGGGATGGGCTCCAGCCCTCCAGCCCCCCCTCCCCCCCATGACCCTGATAACGATAAGCAGAAGAGCATGGATGGCAGGATCTCATCATTGTCACTTATCATTAACGATAACTAAAATCATAATTAGCAGGTTGAGGCCTTCATTTCTTAAATTTGAAAAGAAAAACACTAGCAGCATGCTTAACACAAACAAAACTGTCGTAACTTTTGTTCAGGATTAAAACATTTAGAAACAAGTTTCCAGCTGCATGAGCTCTCTTAGGCTTTTTGTTCTTTGGCACGCTTGAGGATCAAAATGTTGCTTGTGTATCAGTGTTTTAAGGGTTCACTTATTACTTGTAGCCACTTAGTTTTCAAACCTTTTTCTGTTCTGTCACTTAAAAGAAAAGTTAGTCTGGATGTGTGCACAGTTGCTCTTTTTTTCTCTAAACTTTTATTCATGTGACATTACTATTTCTGGCTGATTGAAAATGGAGAGCAGCTAAAAACAGACCCATTACTCACACCGCCACATCACACCGATTAAAACAGATGCTCAAAAGAAAAGGCTATCTTAGTCATACCTTAACTGGACTTGAACAGCAAAGTCACATTTGGTCCCGGATATGTCCCTGAAGAATTCAAAAAGAAGAAATATTTAACACACAACACATGAATGACTCGGTTTTCTCCGATATCTAATTATAAAAGGTTAATTAGCGATAAAGCTTTAAAAGTGACAGTTATTTGCCTTCTCATTTATTTAACTTGCCGAATGTACCAAGAAGCTTTCTCACTTACATGGAGCTGCTGATCTGCTGAACTTGCTGTGGTGTTAATGCAAAGGCATAACATGCTTCCTGGAACCGCTGACTGTTGTCTGAAGCTATGAAAAAGAAACCAGAAACACAGAGTCAGTGGGGAAACCTACAGAAACGACTGGGGTCAACAGATGCTGAACTTTTACCCAGTGCTTTCATGGGATGCACGCAATGGAGAGGTGCTATCACTAAACAAAGCTGAACAGGAAGTTGTGGACTCACCCAGACTGGTTGGCTTTATCAGCTCATCCAGCACATCGTAGAATGACAATCTCTGGAGCTTGACATCAGGGTGTACAGGGTGCAGAGCGGAGGAAAGATGAGGCAGACTCAGCTCGTGCTTAGGCCCGAGTAAGGAAACAGGCAGCAGCGGTGATGGGGAACCGTGGCTGTCAAACCCCAGTTGGGCAAGGCCAGTGGGCAAGCTGGCTGCAGCGTGAACACCGGGAAGAGCTAGGTCCACTGGTGAAACCATTTTGGTTGGAAAGCGCCGCCTGTAGAGCTCTTTGATCTTCATCTGCACTGCGGGACTGCAACCAGCCTTGAGTAGGTGGAGAGCTTTGGTCAAAAGTTCATGTTTGCGCCCATGCTTATTCCGTCCCGCATATCCCAACAACACTTGGAGCTCAGAAACACGAAGGCTCATTACCATTTGCTGGTGAAAAATGAAGAGTGAGGAAGAGAAGATCTATAACAACTTAAAAACAAAAATTTCTAATCTGTCATAAAGAAACAAAAAACTATTTTGTCAATTAAATACAACTGTTAAATAATGTCTTCTTCTTCTTATTTTTTTAAAATAAATAAATAAATAATGCTTTTAAATCCTTTGCTATCTTGCAATGTCCACACACAACATTTTCACCGAGTCATTGATATTTGTCTGTAAACATAGCCCCTCTGAGATGACTATGGAAGAGACAGGCTTTTGGTTAGATGCAGAAATGCACATTTCTAAATGCAACGTCTTTGTACTTTTAATTCATAACACATCAGCACATGTTGCTCGTGGTAAAACAGGATGTGGACGTGGTCAGCTGTACAAAATAATGGAAGCCACTACAGAAACTTTTTGAGACATTGTCCAAGATAATCTAACTCTGGTACTGTTTGACAATGAAGGTGGCAACGCTGCAACAGACTGCATTAAACTATATGGTGGTTTTATTTTTTTCAAGGATTTAGCAGGACGTGAGTTTCTTTTATGTTTGTTTAAAAACAAAACAAATATTTTAGAGTGAAATGCAGTGAAGCAAAGCAACAACACTAGCCTGCATGACAGCCTCTGAGACACAGAGAGAATAAAAGTCAATTTTAAATAGTTTGTACTATCTTACATTCTACTGTAAAGCCTCCACTCATATTCTTGTGCTGACTCCATGCTGTAATATCTTTGTGGATGACTGCGTTGCAGACAAATAAAGCAACGTCAGCATTAAAAGGACAGGCTGCAATCATATAGTCCATATGCAAATATTTTGGTAATCTCCTCTGACAATCAATCAGTGACCTACCCGGGATAAATATTTAAGCAATGGAAAATATTCTCATGACGCCTTAGAGGTGCAAATTATACTGTGAAGTTGCATAATATGTACTTATTAAAGCTGGCTTGAGAAAACTTAAAACATAGTTTGGAGATGACTACAATGGCATTTCTTTTTTCTGTAACACACTCCCATAACAGGGTGGTGCCTGCCATATTTAAGAATAAGGGATCACAGAGAGCTCTCTCTCTCAGTATAGTATATACCACTAATAAAGACAGTCTTGGTGGTTTTAAATACCAAATGACTAATTAGTGTTAGAATCTGTGTTCTTTTAACTGCAACACCAGCAGTGCAAATCAGAATCACGCATGAAAACACCTTTATAACACATTCCCTACATAATGATGAAGCCAGATTAAAGAAGTGTACTGCAGTATTGCGCAAATCCAACTCTTAACTCAAAAGCGGTACTCTTAGAAATTACAGATAGATTTAAATCTTTAGTGAGCTCATCTCAAATGCATTTTATGCTGTACAAAAGTAACACTTACTGATCAACCTCAATGATTGCTACAGTACTGTTGATATGATCACCTTTGGCAATGCAACGTGTGAGTATCGCAGATATTAGTTCATTTGAAGTGAAGATCAAAATGAAAGCCTTTTACATGTAGTGTAATTATCCACAGTGGAATAATAATCCATTAACAATATTAAATTAGAAAGTGGGGACACACCGCTGTGGTTAAATAAGTAAAAACTAACTAACACCGCCCGCATGATGCTGGTGTGACCTCACTGAAACAAAACAAGACTTTTCATTGTGTTAACTTGTGTTTGAAAACAAATCGCGTTGGATTACACTAAAACAGGAGTGTGGACAGTGTCTGTAATTTGTTGGACTAGATGTCAAAAGTATAGCCAATCCAAGTTAACCTGCACTAGGATTCCAGGGACTAGACAGAGCCCATCTTTAACACACACTGCGGTTCGCACGGCGAACTACTGATAAGGCTAGGAGGCTAACATGACAATGCCAGTGGGTTTCACACGCTGACAGGAATATTAGCTTCATCTCTTGCTAAAGCCCACATCCGACCTTATATAAGTGCAGGTGAACCACAGACATAGCCTAACGCAGAGTGTGCAACAATAACAAAGCTAGTGCTACCGAGCTAGCTCGTCAGCTAACTGTCTATCTAGTCGTTTCTGCTCTGCTGTTTTCTTATCATATGCCTTCATAACAACACTCTTCGGGTGTCTACTGTTAAGTGTCAACGGCGCTAACACCTGAAATTGAAATCTCAGTGTGTGAAACGTTTATTTATCAAGCTAACGTATGTACTCGCTTTACCTTCAGTTCCGCACTCTCCGCCATCTTGTTACACTGGTTGCGCAGGCGCAACAGCCATCCTCAAGAAACATAAAAAGTCAGTTTTCATTCTCCACAGTGCACAGCAGGGGGCGCTGCTGGAACACAAACGACCACAGGGCGTCTCCGTGGTATTACAGACTACTTTGAACAAAAGCAGGGCGCACCTTCAGATCTTAGTTGGCTTGATGCGTTTTGCTCTGCAGTACGTAAAGATAAAACAGGGTCGCGATTAGGCTTAAGACGCAGTGTTCCTTCCCTTTATTCGTGCTATAATTTGTAAATCTTTTATTTAATTTGTCAACTGACAATGGAAATATTTGATCCTTATAAATAAGTCATTTAGACGTAATTAATATTGGCAATTTTAACTTGGGAATCCGCCACCTTTTCCTTGTCTTATCACTTTAATATATATATA
>NW_005187436.1:3823486-3843434 GCF_000239375.1 Pundamilia nyererei | reverse complement strand
CTGATCATTTCAAGTTGTTTCCTTGGGCTCTGGGAAGTTGGATCTAGGTCTCAGTCGTCGATTACCTAGACGAATATTCCACACTCAAAATAGCCTCGGGTTGCTTGTTTTCCGCGTGTAGAAAGCTGTTTTCTCATGGATATGGCATTATTTCCCCCGCCACAAACAGTTATTTAAATAACGCTTACAGCATATAGCTTCATTCATTCATTCACAAAGGTGAAAGGTGCACTCACATAAGTGGGTTTTGCTAAATTAGGAGTCCACTGGCTCACGAGATCCTGTGTTGATTGATTACTTGCAGGAAAAAAAAGAAAAAAAAGTTGTGGGAATCAAAAAGGTAAAAAGAAATGTAAATATGGGGGGAAATAAATCACACTTCTTTAAATAAAATGATTTATTCATTAGCGACAAAAACAAATATTACATGGAGGAATAGACTATTTTTAATAGGATATGTCACTGCTTACAAGGTCGCAGATGCACTAATTCAGCCTACTGGTTTTTCAAATTTCCAACAGCAAATAGGCATAGTTTGACCGCTACAGAAATAAATATGCTGTATTTCAATGCGGAGGCTTTTTTGTATTTTGTTTTGCTTTGTTTTTTACTGTAATTCCCACCACTCGTTTTAAAGTGCATAACATCCAAAGTGAGCTACTGGCCTGCATGGAAGAACACATTAAAATTAGTAGACTTATTTACAATACTGAGAGGATAAGGAGCAATGAACCGTCTAATCAAAGCTGCTATTGTTGATAGGGGGAGGAAAAAATGAAGAAGAAGAAATAATAACCCACCTTTACAACAAACATACATTGTCATTGCACTTTGCCACAAATAATAATAATCGATGGGATAATTTCAATAAAACAAATCACTGTATGCGAGATACATAAACGCTGAGGGTGGAGATCCACTTTTTTTAAACTTTTTTTTTTATATATTACAGGTAATTACACTTTAGACTACTTTCAGCTTGGCTCAGAGTGTCCGTGGTGGTTTTTAAATCTCCCGTGGTGTGGTTTTTAACAGAAGCTGTGGCTGCGTCCTCGCGCCCCTGTGTCTGATTCACGGTGGTAGCAGAGGCGATTTGAAGGAGCAGGATCCGGTGCAGTGGCGAGGAGTCAACATCTTACAGGAGAAATGGTGTAAAGCGTCGTGAGCTTCTATGAAGAAGGAGATCAAACAATCAATAGTGCACGCGCATGTGAGCGTAAATCATCCTGCTGGGGATTACAGAGGCTGCTGCTGTTTAAATATTTAGACCTACATAAGACAAGTTAAACACAACTGCACGTTTACAGTTAAATGATGATATGATCGATTCATGATATGAGTCGGAGTTGCTCAAAACAAGTAGTTTGGAAGCGTTTAAAGAGGCTGTGGACCATCCACTCAAATAGCCTGTCCATCCACAATTACCCTTCGACCTTCTCTTTCTGGAGCAATTCACTGGGGTAAGTGTGCACGCAAGAGGCAAGAGCTGGCCACTAATATCTGTTGATATAAAGTTACGTTATGATACTGTTCACCACTTTGCACCCCCGATGCCAAAAACAGAGATCATGTGAAAAATCAGGCTTGTCCGTTATATATGAAAACAGTAAAATAAACCTAATTGAGCGCATAGACTGTCGCCGGTGATTTTACATGAAAAATAAGCTATAAAATATCTGTAAATCCCACAGTTAGAAACATCTTGAAACGCTGTTGTGTGCGCTGCCTTTGCTTTATTTTTCTCACCTCTGACTATGTGAAGCTGCTGGACCATCTCCTCCCTGTAGGAAAGTTCCCTTTTCATTTGATCCTGAAAATTATCTGAGAAGCAAATAAAAGATCTGAGTCAGTAAACCAACCACAATTATTTCACAGACAGAAAAAAACCCTTCATTTTAGCCACCGCTGTCCCCAAAGTTACTGACAGAACCATCTAGGAAATGTTTGCACCTCTGATCTTTGTCATTTTAAACAATCATGTAACCTCCACAGCATAAACAAACAAAGTGGAATGTTTGTTTAGAGAGAGGCAATAGTTTCTTATAAATTAAGGCTTTTAAGAGGCTGATGCCATTCATAACAGATGCATGTATTCAACTTGTCGGGCAGCTGATCAGTAGAGGGCGCTCTTCTCAAGCTAAAGCTACAAACCAAGGGCATCAACGGTAGCAAACACCCGGGCATGCCTTCAGCTGGAAACAAAAACATTTTCTTATGACAATAAATTTTTTTATTTATAGCATTTAAATGAAAATAAATCCGACCTATAATTAAAATATTGATGCCACTGATGAAAGTTAAAAAAGCATTTGCAAGGACATGTTTATATTAGGAGAAATATAAACGGAATAGCCTTTAAATATGTTACATCATAACATCTGCTCAGATTTTTGTTTGATAATGTTTCTTCACCACTCTTATATTCATAACAGTCTTACTTTCAGATATAGGAATAGGATGATTATGCTAGGTATCAAAATTAAAAATAAAAAAAAGTTTCCAATATTAATGATATTACAGGGTTAACATTAACAAGTTTTACTGTCTTGTCCCTAGATTTTTAATAATAATTTTAATATATATATATATATATATGCTAAATGGGCCACATATAGGTTTAATTTCTTTCCAGCAATTTTGAAAAACAAATAGTTTTTTATATGGAAGCCTTCATCATCACTTAACTACCTGTATGTGACATCATTTAGTTTCCATTCTTGCAGGTTTATCTTAATTTCTATTCATCTTTACCTGTACTGCAACCAGTGCACATATTTTGGGTATTACATCAATTCTCAATTTTTATATGAGTCTGCCAAATATTCATATTGCTATATAATATGTTTCAGAAAAAAGGTATTTATTTGTTTGTAAGAAAAGGTGGATAAAATTATTTTAAGTTACAAAAAAAATATTTGCTCATATCTCACCTGATATTCACCTGATTAATCACCTGAATGCAGCTGCTTCTTGAGGACATGGTTAGTTTCATTTTCAAAATCATGATCTTTACATTGCCAGTGTGAAGCTGTTAGTGTCATATCCAGATGGTCTTAATGTATGGACTGCAGATGGGAATGTTCTGTAACATTTTTCATTGTGGTGGATGGGGAACCGTTTTATATTTAATTATATTATTATAGATATTTTTCAGTTAGTGTTTCATAAAAATCAAACACTGACTTTTTAAAGTTACCCTTTTTTTTTCTGCTGTCCACATATATTTAAAAAAAAACATATATTCAGTATATCAATGTGAAAAAGGGGCAAAGGTAGATCAGATTAAAAGCAGCAGTTATTTAGTTCCGCTGCAGCACATGGGAACTACTGCTGAGGTGGATTTGATATATTAAGGCTTATGTTCTTATGTTTTGGCCTCAGTTACAGAGAGGAGGAACATTTGCCTTTACATGCACCGTGGCAGAGATTAGCTTACCTTTTAAATGTTGAAATTCACGTTCCAGCTTTTTCCTCAGCTCCACCTGCTCCAAGAGCTGCTTTTGTAGCTCTTCTGCAAAAATAAACAAATAAATAAACACAGAAAAAGAAACAAATCAAAATCAAACAAAAACGCCGGGTGTTGAAGGAGAAAAGATGAGGGCTTTCCCATCAGCTTCCATGTAGGACACTTTTGCTATTTTTAATGACAGTGATGAGCACATCATTATCATCATCTGCACTGAAAATTCAGAGCAGGTCTTCCTGGACTGCAGACGACACCCCCGCCAAACCCCACATTTATGTAACAAAAGATGAAAGTGGAAAGTCTGAGGTGTTGTCTTATTAACTTTAACTTCAGTTTTTCTAATTTTTTAATTAAAGGTCACTCCACCTCGAAAATACAAAGACTCTGAAGGTGCAGATGAGCGACAGGACGTTGAAACTGACTCAAGTTTTGCTTGATTTATAAAATTTAGGCCCGCTAATCTACAACCTCTCATGAGCTTTTTTTTATATTTATAAATGTATGTGATGGAGAAAAACTCAATAATGTAGGCTACGTCAAATGTAAATAATAATAATAATAATAATAATAATAATAATAATAATAATAATAATAATAATAATAGAAGCAGTAGATAGCTTACCTTTTGCCAGACTTTGTATGTCCCTTTGTGTTGGTAGAGCTCTGGGTGGCGCGTCCTCGCCTGAGTACACATAATATAAATTAAGTTCTTCGGCAAAAATGTAGTCCCACATCTACTGAGCTTTTTTTTTTGTTTTGTTTGAAATCCCTTTTTTCTGACCTCGGTGTAACTTACCTTCATCCGGCTCTCGCTGGTGCTCCTCGCTGCTTTGTTTGTTAAAAGATTTCGTTTCGATCTCCTCCACTGTGGAAGACGGCTCTTCTTTACTTGCACTCTCATCTTAAGACAAAATAAGTCGATATAATTTTTTTCCTCCCTTTTTTTCATTTTTCTTTTTTTTTTTTTAAACAAAGGCAGGAAAATAAAAGTCTAACCGTTTGTTGTAAGTAGGCCTACTCCAGGCGGGTAATTCGCAGCTCTGAATTGATACGGACTGCTCCTTTGTTGCAGCTCACTCCTCTCTGGTGTGTAAACCTAAAGGAAAAAGAATTACCACTTCTTTGAAGTTTGGTGAAAAAAAATATTTGTAATGGAGTAAAACATTAAAAAAAACGAATAATGAAAACCTTTAATTAATGTATAGATATTTTATTAGAGAAACGATAAAAGATTTTATTCCCCCTCCTAAGTGATGTGGAAATGCCTTTTGTTGTGTTACACTGTTTTAACATAGACAGAAATTCCCCCACAAGCACACATTTCTCTGCTGAAACGTACACATACAGGCAAAAAGAACAGAACCCGATCTTCAGGGGGAAATTACAGCTCTGAATTATCGCCCGTGTTTGAAGTCACTCACTTCGGTGAAAGGTGCAGCTATGTGGCTCTCTGATAACTGCTTGGTCTGCAGTTCTCTTTCAGAGGACTGGGCCACGTGCAGGCTCGTTTTCTGGGAATCGACCAGGCTGCTCTCCTGCAGGCCTTTAGAGTCAGAATCGTGTGGTGAAACGGTGTGTGTCAAAGCTAGGGGAGTCCGAGGACACACCGAAGACAGAGGCCGGGAGCCCTCCTCCTCTTCCTCGTCCTGCGTTTTGTTTGTCTCCACGTCCACGTCTGGCTCGCCCTCACTGTCTACGCACGGGGACACAGAGCGGTAACTCGAGCTCTCGCTTAAAAAGTCGGGCGATAAGTAACCGGTGCGACAGCCGTTGTACGCGCTTCTGTTGCCGTACAGCTTGGCGATGCAGTCAGCGTCTTTGATGACAGGTCTGAACGCCGACACGTAGCTGATTTTCCGGGGCTGGAGCGGCACCCCCTCCGCCGGCCTCCCCTCGTCCCCTGACTTGTCTTCTTCGTTGCGCAGAGACTGAGTGCTGGAGCATCGGTCATTATCGACCGCGCTGTCTTTCGATGTGTTGGTGCTGCGGTCACTGTGCTCGGACATGTCCATGTCAGTCTGCCTGGGCGGACACAGCAGCTCTGGAGGGGGCTTGTGCTGGGTTTGGGGATATGGGGGCATGGGCAGCGCGCCGGCCGCGGGCCAGAACATGGGGAAGGAGTGGTAGGCGCTGTCCTTGGTGGCAGGCCACAGCACACCCGGGAGGCCGGCTTTGCTTTGCTCGCCCATCATTCCGTCTTCTTTCTTCTGGCACAGGCCGAAAGCCGGGAACCCGTATGGGTGAGGGAAGAGAGGCGGTGGAATCTTTTGCATTATCCCGAAGCCCTTGCTGGGCACCGGGATGACCGGGTAGCTGCGCGTGCTCGTCATAGCACCCCGGCTGCCCTCGCAGCTGAGGATCTTTGCGGGGATCTCCGGGGAGCTTTGTGGACGGCTGGGCTCGTGTGATTTCAAAGGAGAGCTAGACCCGGACCCACTGCCTGGCAGCGTCCTCTTGCGACTCCCGCCGTTGAACATGGCCTTCACGTCTTCCCACGCGTGTAAAATCTCCATGGCACTGCCTTTATCTGTTAGTTTTAGATGCCGCCGCCAAGAATTGAAATTAGCTGCGTCTGGCTGCGTGTACTTGGACTCCGGCGTGCGGTGGGAGTGAAATATGAATTTATTCGGGGAGAAGTACATGTTGCAATAGGAGCACTTAATGCACTTGGCCCTGGAGCTGTTGTATCTGGCCGGGATGAAGCTGCCTCGACTCCCCCAGGCGCACTCGTGGGACACATCAAAGGCAAAATTCTCCGGAAGTTTAGGGGGCGAGTGAGCTCCTAGGAAGGACTTACAAAGTCTCTCTGCCTCGCGTTTAGTGATCATCCCGCAGCGCCTGGAGGAGATGGGCATCGCCCCTGCTCTCCGCAGGATCTCCAGCTGGACAGGGGTGCATTGGACGCAAGTGATCCCCAGCGCGACACGCCTGTTGTGTATCTCGTTATAGCTATAATTCTTCAATAAGGTGTTGGATATTTGTGCGAGGCACAGTCTCTCCTGGCCGTCTATTACCAAAGACACGATCGGTATTCCGTACAGCACAGTCTCTCCGACCTGGTTGGGCTTCAAGTTAGTGCTCGGGTAGGAAAGTTCTTGTTTGGAGTTTGGCGAGGAAGTGGAGTCTCGCCCCGCAGGTATCGAGTCCATCCTTGGAGGCCTAGAAGCTGCAGGGGGGAAAAAAGAAAAGCAAGGTTTGATATGAACACGTGAGTTAAACGAACGCCAAAACTCCAGCTTTATAATTAGCTTTCACTGCAGCGTTTTTAGGTCGAGGACAAGTCATTTGCAGGCCTTCGTTTTTAATTTAAGACACACGAAGCTGATGCTTTATTTTTAGAAATTAGTCTTTAAAGCAGACACTCGTGTTTAGGACATTGCAGAGAAATCATATAAGCTACTCCACGCTTAAAGTTCACGGAATTATATTTGCTTTAATATCTTAAACCTCTTCAGTGTATGAACACGATTATATCAAAGAGACTGCGCGTAAATAATAAGGAACACCCCAAAAACACTCAGTGCATCTGCTGCCCAAAGTCTGTTCCCAAACTCACCTCAGATGCTCGCGCAGCTCCCCTCCGCCGTGAACGACAAAGCTGTGATCAAGTGAATGTCGGAGCAATGACAACTCCGCGCTGGAGGACTTGAAGATGTTTGCTTTAGGAGTGGGACGCAGTTGTCCGTGCAGCACCGCCTCCCTCCCGCCTCTCTGCTCCCCTCTCAGTGTGTGCGGATGGTTTGTGTTGCGCCACCAGCAGCAGCAGAGTCCACATGGCAGGCAGACTGTGGTACAGCCCCCCCACTCCACTACAACGATCGCAATCAAGTGACGGCAAAACTTATGGCAAGACACTCCCACTCACACAGGCAGTCTGAATTAACTATGGATTCATGACCAATGAAGATGAGCTGATCTGAGTGCTTAGTCTTAAAGCAGCCTGGAGGTTTATTGGGTAAAGTGTTTAGAAAAGATACATTAAATAAATGAATAAATCGTTGTTGTTGTCGTTGTTTTTTTAAGCAATCGGCTTTCTTATATTTTAAATATGATAAAAATACATTTAAATTAAAAAAAAATATAATATTTTATCATAATTCCGTCATGATGTGGTGTCGGTTACATGCGTTTCATTATTTTTTGATCCTTCTCAGGGTTATTTGGCATTATGCACGGAGGAGGCTGCAGTGGGATCAGGCATTCCGCTAAAAACAGCAGGGACCCCCCAACACATTGTTGTGCGCGTCCGCCTATGAATACGGCGCTCAGGCCTTCATCATGTGCTGTGTTCCCACGGACACGCCGTTTACCAGCTCCCCGGCCTAAACGCGCGCTGTGACAATCACCAGCTGCTCTATAAGGTCACTTTGGTGATCTCTCGCTTGGGTCCTTCCCTCATTTTTGAAAGAAAGGCATCCACGAGAAGAAAACTGTGAAGCCTCGTGCCATAAACGACCAACATTTACCCTTTAAAAGCCAATAAAGGTTTGGATTAATTGTTTTCATCTGGCACAAGTGCTGCGACAGGCAGCCATGTAATATTAATGAAGGTAACAGGACACGATCCCTTTGGCCCCATCGACCTCAGTGGGGCAGAGCGGTAATAACAACGTATCTGTAATTGTTCACTTATTCTGAGAGGTGTACCATGTGATACCACGCGAATAATATTAATAATAATAATAATAATAATAATAATAATAATAATAATAATAATAATAATAATAATAAAACAGTTGCAAAATGCTAATAAAATGCATATTACTGATATCAGAATTATGAATTTAATGCAGATTTCTGTCCAGTCAGCGTTAAATGTGGAAGTAGAAACATTTATATTCCCATTCAAATTAATGGGATTAATGTCCACATTGTATGATAAAAAAATATTCTTTTATTTTTGCTAAAAAGGAGAATGCGATGGTGTTGTTCATCTCAAATGAGTAACCAGATTCAGATTGAATGGTAATATCCGTTGATCACTGAAGCAGCAGAGTAAACCCCGTTAACAGCCGGTGTTACATTCAGATGAATCAAAAGTTGTGTTGACAGACTGAACCACTCCAAATGAGCATGCTTTCAAGTATTCAAAAGACTGACAACGACCTCCTGTTAATGCTACAGACTTATTTCGCAGGACTCCCTCTCTGCAGGAAGTGGTGTGTAAAAAGCGATTTTCAACCACACCTACAGGCGAGGAAATGGGAAAAGTAGCCCACCCTCCAAAAAAAAAAAAAAAAAAAAGTCAGTGAGGTCATCGTCAGGTTCGTGCTTATTCTACCTTTTTATGTGTGCAAGCCAGAACAGCTCGTTTAAAAGTGTGTCTGCATTAATCACAGTGCTGCATCAAAGTATGATAATCACCTGAACACTCTATTAAAATAAAAGTGCCAGCCCAGGGGAAATCTTACCTTACTCTTTAATTGTTTTGAAGC
Source organism: Pundamilia nyererei (assembly GCF_000239375.1). Lineage (NCBI taxonomy): Eukaryota > Metazoa > Chordata > Actinopteri > Cichliformes > Cichlidae > Pundamilia > Pundamilia nyererei. The sequence continues at coordinate 3,834,533 of NW_005187436.1, read as the reverse complement.
TTTGATAGGCTTTTTAATCTAAGATTAATTTATGCATTCTTAAATAACTCTACATATGATTAATAAGCTTGAAAATTAAAAGGAGACTGAAGCAATTATAACAAGTGGTTGGTCATCACCTCATTAGATGGTATTAGAAAGATGCAGTTTGTGAGTTAGTGTGTTCAAATGCGTGTATTTGTGTGTTTGCCTGATTAGGTTAAAAAAAAACACTGGAAGGGTAAGAGCAGCGCAAAATGTGCAAGAGACTGTTTGATGACAATCACTGGCAAAAGTGCTGCAGGCTAATTATTCTGGATCTTCCCGGTTTTGCTCTCTCTGAGAGGGCGATGCGCAGTAATTCATGGATAAAAGACACGTGATCCAGGACTGATCAGGTACGCATCAAGATCAAGTTGAGACTGTTCAACATGATTCCACCGGTGTTGATCGTGAGCTGGAAGGACAACAAAAGAGAAAGATCAGCTGTTTGAGAGGCCACCGGAGAGACGCGCCGAAAACAGTGAGACTTGCTAAATGCTCGCTAATGTGTAAACAAGTCATCACCCCTCTCCTGCTCTGATGTTTATTTGTCTCCTAAAAGCCCACCCCTGGGTCCTGACCCCCACATCCTCCACCGCTAAACGGAACATTTCTTCTCGCAGGAGGAGGTGTGCAGTGTGTGTGTGCCGAGTGTGAGTGGGGGGGGGGGTTCATCACAGCATCAAATGAGGCTGAGCGCAGGGACCCTTTTGTCACAGACAGGGACTCATCTGCCAATGGTGAGCTGTGAGGTCCTGAGGGAAGGAAGGAACAAAGGTGCTAAAAGGCTATGTGACAATGAGGGTGCTCCGAGGAGAGCCTTCAAGTGTGGGACACAGGCTGCACGGGACAAGCTGTGCCCATCACTCCGCAATTACTTTTTTGTGCAATCCAGAGGCCTTGTGCGGGCATTCATGGAGAGATGCAAGGACACAAGCTGCCATGTCTCTCTGAGCCTTGCTTGCAATATAGAGCTGACCTGAAGCGCATCGTAGAAGGCGTGTGTCGTAAATCACAGACTCGTCTGTTTTGGAAAAAACAGGCCAAAAGAGAGAGAGAGAGAGAGAGAGAGAGAGAGAGAGAGAGAGAGAGAGAGAGAGAGAAACCTCCTGGCAAATTCAAATCCTTTTTTTCTCATGATGAACTCTGCACCCATCAGAGAGCAAACATCACACTGATTCAAAGATGCATTTTGCCCATACTAATATGTGTAATACAATTAGATCGAGCATGCAGCTAAAGCAGTCACTAAAGGCAATGAGCTTCATGATTGAAGATGCAGAGTTCAGAGCACAGAGTTCACGATCCTGATGGCAGCGAATGAAGATTTTGGTCGACGCTGGACAAAAAAGTAATAAAATAAAATAAAATAGAAAAATCCAAGGAAGAAAAATAAAAAATACACAAAGAAATCAAACGGTCGTAGCAGCATTTAACTTAACTTTGAGATCAGATATTTAAAGCTATATTTACCACCAGTACCGAAAAATAATGCTGACAAAAAGACAGTAATATACTAATATATTCTAGATATTAACACTGTAGCAAATATGTGTTAAATTACATTGGAAACAACCTAATATGCATTAATTCATTTTTAACCATAGAAGACCATAGAAGTTTTTTTAAATGTGTGAAGTAAAATTGACCTTGAAGAAAGCAGTTGACAAAGAAAAAAGGACCTCAAAATAATTTTGCTATTTCTTTTCTACAGTATAATAAAAATAAACAGAGTTTTGTCAAACATAATATAACATAATCCAATCTGCATTTAAACTCTACGCTGTTCATCCCCAACAAGAACCAAGTTCAAAAGCGCCTTAATGCTATAGCAAACAGATCTCTCTGCTGCTAATTCATAAGAACAACTCTTAAATTGCCATTATAGGGACTGCTTGAGTATTTAGGGACCCTAAGTTTTGTGCACTATCACTGTATGCTACAGTGTAATAAAGGAAGATACGGGAATTTGTCTATATCCAACCCCGAGCAGTTTCAATAGTGTAATGAGGAGTCAAGTGAGAATGGGAATTATCGTAATGATAACAAAGGTCTATGCACCATAGCTTGGGGCTGTTATTGTAGGGCATTACCATAAAGATGCGATGTGCTTGTATTGCAGGGTTTTTGTGAGGGAGCAGGCCAAAGCGATAATAACTATTAGTAGATGACAGTGCTTTGTGGGATTCCAGCTGTGGAGCCCAAATTTCCATACAGATAGAATAGCTCTGGGTGGATGATATGCGTATGTGGGGGAAGGGTTGTGTGACTCCAGTGGAGTCATCTGTGCGTGCGCGCACACACAATCAGGATCTGGAAGTGGCAAATCTCAGTGCTGGACTCAGCCTTGGTGTCCCCAGTCTTACTTGGGTGGGAGTGGTGGTGTTGCTGAGGAGAGCCTCCGGTTCAAACATCCCCGCGGGTCTCTGTGGAGGAACTGTCCAGAGTGCTGAAACAGCCTGCTGTTGCTCTATTGGCAGTTTTCAAAGTCGGGAAGTGCAAAGTGTGTGCGCGCGTATGCGTGAACAAAAAACCAGAGATTTCCATCAAGATCACATGCAGGTGAGAGGGCGTGCAACATACTTGTCAGCAACATGTCTAACACAAAAATATAAAAGCCTCCCTCCTCTCGCCAAAGAAAGCGTGTTTTCAAGGTTACAAACTTTGAAAAGCGCACGAATAAATATACAATGAAATACAAGGTGCATCCAACACGCAGGAGAGTAAAGAGGTGTTGCTTAAAGGACAACACAGGACAACATTTTTTTAAGTGCATGATTTACATTCTTGTCACTATAAAACCGGCACAGCAAAGGTGAGGAAGCAGCTGGTACAAACCAGAGACTCCGCCTGGTCACGTGACTGACAGGGGTCCTAACCACGGTTAGCTAAGTATTTGTTAAACATATTAAAAAAAGAAAACAAAATACAACACACACACACACACACACACACACACACACACACACACACACACACACACACACACACACACACACACACACACACAAGCTGGTGGTGGGATTATTTGACCTCACAATATTTGTATTGTAATTGATAGTCAGAAGAGATATTTAATTGCACTGGGGGATGCTTCGATTTCATTATCTGGTGGGTTTTCTGACCCAGTATATTTTGTGAAGAGGTTAGGCTTGTGTATGTTCACACTGAAATAAAAACAAATAATTATTGCATGTCTTTAAGTTTCTTCACTATTTCCCTGAGTTAAAAGTGAGCATGCTGGTGACTCAACTGAAAATTTCTCATGAACCTTTGACCTTCTGTCAGGTTCGTTTGTTTGGAAGGAAAAATAAGCAGAAGCAGAGTCCTCGTGGGTGTCCAAAAAAGTGATTTATTAAACGCACACAGTTTTAGACGGTGTGGGAAGCCGCCGGTCGGTCTTCCCCTCTGTGGTCGTTACAGAAAGCTTTATAGGCTTTATGACGTCAAGAGAATTCCTGGAACTCAGCTCCCCAGAACAACAACCCTTGATAATATTGATGATAAACTGATGATAAGTGATGCAGACTAATGAAGTAATGATGAAATAATGACAGTGCACGTGACTGATAACACAGTGACAGTAAAATAACATTCCTTGACATGACACTTCCACATGGTAACAGATGAAAGTGTCTTGACTAGAAACACACTCAGAGTATATTTATCTTTGGAGAAAACCAGGCCAGCTATTATTGATCTTTATGCTAAGTTAAGCTAAGACTCTAGACTCTAGCTTCAAGTCTGAATGACAGACAGAAGAGCGGCATTGGTCCTCTAAGCTAAGTTGCTAACTCTCACCAGGGCCGCAAAGGTGGGTATCCTCCAAAATGACAACCTATTCCTTAAAGAGTGAAAACTGGAATGGGTTTTACAAAGTAATTAATTCAACTTGAGCAGTGTGTCATTATGACCGTGAAAGGACGTGCAGATGTGAGGAATCAAGGCTGAGTAAGACAGAAAGAGAATGTGGTTGGAAGGTAAGGGTGATGAATTATCCATGGGAGGAGGTTAGGGTAATAATAGCAGCAGATGTGGAGGTAGTGCAGAAATCCAGTGTGTTGTCTCTTGTGTTCTGCACAATGAGGTGGTGTAAATAAGTGCAAAACATCTGTAAACAATGACGCGCATGTTTTCTGTCAAACAAACACAGCTGGTTCAAACTGGGCCCCCGAGATCTAGAAGGTAAGAGGGCCGGGATCCCGGGACTAAGCAGCTTTTCTTTTTTTCCTTTTTTTGGTCGACTTCCAATACCAGGCATGCTGTGTGCGTTTATGTAAGGGTGAGGCTAGCAGGGAGGAGACAAAGATAGTGAGAGCAGAGAGCGTGAGGACACCAATCACCCTGTAATTATCCCCCTGGTGTGTGAACTGCCCAACTCTGCGTCCTTGATAGATTCACCTGACCCAATAACACAACACACAGCCACAGCGGACTGGAGGCGGGATAAAGACAACAGCATAGATCAGCAAGGGATCAGCAATGAGACAAAGACCTAACATCTGGGAGCTGTGGTGAAATTAAAGAACCGTAAGACTGAACCAATCCTGTTCCAGGTTTCCATTAATAGCCTGGGAGCTGCTTGAGAAACAGCAAAAGTGAGGTAACACAGGATTCAATTTCATTTGATATTGAAGAAACACCCCTTGGCTTCTCTCTCTCATATTCCTTCCCTCTGCCGCTCACATCTCTCTGCCACCTTAGAGTGATGTATTAAGCCATTTAAATTAACAGCGGAATGACTTATTCTAATACACCCGTCCCAAGGAGAGCCTGGGACGCTTGCTGGAGTGGGACATAAACACCACACACCACCTCTAGACCCCAGGCTGGGCGGTGATGCATGTCGCTTTTTCCGGATAGCCCAAACAATCTGGCCGCCACTCTATCCAAAAGGCAAACATTCATATAGTCATTATGATGTGAAGAGGGCGAATAACACCACTGAGCCTGTCATTACTGGACACAAAAACAACATCTCGCCAAGACGAGTAAATACATGTTGTTTCCGAGGTGGAACAGAGAGAACAACAAATCAGTAAATACACCAAAGTCCTATAAAGGAAATGATTTTTTTTTCTTCTCTGGGAGTTTGAGGCAGCGAAGCAAACACTGTGTTCTTTATGAACTTCAGCAGCGGCTTGTAAAATCTCACATTACTGCTTCTCATACTGTCTGTGTCTGATGTACAGATGTCTAAATCATTCATACTAAGGCCACGGTCAGCTGAATAGAAATGAGGATACAGTGGGTGCTTTGTCTGTCCCTGAGGGGGTGTTCAGAAATAGATCTGAGAAAAGCGCAGTTTGATTGATGCTGCTACACTCCGAATAATGATCGGTTCAGAGGTCAAACTACTTCAGTGACATGCATTATATCATTAATTACAGAGATCAATAAACAAAAGGACTCAGTCCATATGTTTTCAGTGCACCTATGCCTCTTCTTTTTCATCCTCCTGGAACATTTCATAATTAATAACTGATACAAAAAGATGTTCGTCAGTTATTGATCGCATTCATAGAATATTACACGAGAAAAATGTGGCATAGTAATTACACGTGATGAGAGGAGCACATTTCGATCTCACAGTTACATATGCAATTAAAATATTATTCATTACCTCTTAAATAAAAGCCTGGTTCTGAAATCCCATTAAATTTGGGATAATTGTGTGTGTTTAATTATAAGCTGCAGGAAGGAAGGGAGGAAGTTTCGGAGAAAGTAACAGAATGTGCTGTGACCTAGATAGCAGGGGAGACATTTTGTTTTAAAAGTGACCTTGCTGTGAAACCTCAGCTCAGAATAGCTCAGATTTTCCACAGACTCTGAGTGCGCAGAGCCATCACCGCTTCAGTTCTGGCTGAACACAGCATTAAAGCAGCGACTGGGGTCACGAAATCCTCGATTTCTGATGCAGATCTGAATGAATAATTCGATGTGTTAACGCACCGATGCGCAGAGAGGTGACAAAAAAGGGGGAAAAAACAACATAAAGTTAGTTAGTGAGGTGTTGGTCCACTATGTGAACTATTCAGGAGATGATACTTGACTGGATTTTTGGATAATTGTTGTGGACAGTGGTATCTGTTATCTCACACAGGATGTAATCTGTGTTAAATACAATGTAAAGCCAATCAGGGACCACTCATTCTGACAGACCCCCATGTCTAAATATAAATGTTTAATTTTAGGAAGCAGGTGATCACTCAGAACAACTTTGCATTAATTTTCAGAGACAAAGAAAGAAAAAAAAAAGCAGCGACCCCTCAACGGTTCAGTTTTTCTTGTATTTTCTTTCCTTTATAAACTACAGATGTTTCTGATAGCTGAAAGTATATCGATTTAAAGCGAGCTGTACTTCACTTGAGTTCTTCTGTGTTCTACTTTGCTACACTGTTTAAAATGGAGATGTTACAGCATCTGACAGATGCAGCTACAAGTTATCAGAGAGTTAATTAAGGCACTTGCAGCTAGACTGAGCAGCTAGTTTGCTTAGCTTAGCACGAACAAAGAACACGTGTGAGTGCGCCAACTTATTTTTACACTTCAGTTTTAGTGCCAATTAAATTAGAGATGCTGTTCTCCAACGCAAGGTTAGCTGTTTCCCCCAGCGTTCGAGTTCAATTAAAGTAAAATCATGTTGGCTGTACCTTCATTATGTATGTAATAGACAGATATGACACAAAACCACAGATTCGTTTACAAAATCTGATTAACATCTGATCATCCAATTATGGCATTAAAACATGACACTCATAAAAATATCTGCTATTTAATGGTTTCTTTAACTACTCATAATTAACGCATATTTTGCTGATGCTGCTCTCACACTTTCATCCAGCCAACCAAGTATGACCAGTTCAGGGTCATAGGAGTCAAGTGTCATGAGGCCTAGACCTTATCCTAGCTATCATAGAGCAAAAGGCACAGTATACCTTGGACAGGCAACCATTCATGCTTACATTCACACCCAATGATGTTTTAGAATAACCAGTTAACACTACATGTATGTCTTTGGATTATGAGAGGAAGCCGGAGAACTTGGAGGGAACCCATTCCCATAAACAGGGAGCACATACAAACCCCACACAGAAAGCCTCTAGCTGGCGGGTGAATTCAAACCCAGGACCCTTTTCCTGTGAGGCCACGCTGCTAACCACTGTACCAGAGTGTTGAAGTTCATATGTTTACTTAAGTTAAATTCTAAATCCGCACCTCTACTTCCAATGGAGTATTTTAAAAGATTTTTTTCTTTAAGACTTCCCGCATCCTGTGTATAAGTTCATGCATAAGCTGTCTGCTGCCCCGGCCCAGCATCCCCCGCTGTCTCCCTCAGAGCAGCGAGGCTCGGCCCGGTGGCTTCAACCTGCAGGCAGCCAAAGGACAGCCCAAGCGGAGCTGTCTGCCACTCCTGTGCTTCATTAGGAAACAAAATATAAGGTTTCCACTCCATTAGGAATGACTTTAGGAGTGAAAGCACATAAGACGCCGACTCACCTCATCAACAATGCATTGCAATAACGGCTGAGGATGAATGAGAGCGAGCAGAGTGGGGAGAGAGAAAACAGCATTAGCCTGTATACAATGTCTTTACAGCAGAGTGGGAAGGAAAAAAAATCATTAATGCAATAAAATGTGGTCAGATTAATCAAATGCCTCAAACTCTTATGAAAATATTACAGGGAGAGAATTTTCTATTACATCTAATGGTATCTAATCTAATACTGGCAGTTAAGGGCTTGGGCATCTATTTATTGTGAAACACAATTTAGGAAGTTTAAAGGGAAGCAGTGAAGCATGCATGCAGCATAGCCGTCAGGAACATAGACAGAGATCTTTTCCTGCTATTTTCTTCCCTCCAACGCATAAAAGCTTACCATTAAAGACTGTAGGTCGCTCTGAGTTTGAGGGGAAGAATACACAAAGAGGCAAAGCAATATGTAATTAGCGTGTCATAATCAAAATGACCCACTCGGACACTTTATGATCAGCAAGACAAAATTACTGCACCACTGGTGGCAATCTGCGGCCATGTGTTAACACCATTAACATAATGAAAACACACACATACGCTAATAGCCCACCTTTTCATACGGACAAGGAGCTGAAGCGCAATGTTAATTTCACATTGCCTTTTCGCCAACCTGCAGGTTGTGGAGGAAATGCTGAGAAATGTGCAATGTCTTTTGTGTGTGTGTGTGTGTGTGTGTGTGTGTGTATTTCTTTTTTTTTTTTTTTTGCAAAATGGCTCGGAAGATTAAAAACAAAAGTGTTCGTGCCTCTTAAAACAATCTGCGAAAAGTACCATTCCCCTGCTGCACATCTCCAGTGAGAAACTCTATGGAAGATCTCATTTTCAATTAAAATCTCATTTGCTTGAAAGTTGAAATGAAATCATGTTGTGAATTAGCACATGAATTTACATACTGGGATGCCTGCCAGTGCGCAGGGAGACTAATTTACCTTAAAGATTGATTTTTCTAGAAAGGATTTCAGTGATGGCCTGAGAGCAATGATGCATACGTGAGATCTGAAGAAAAAAAAAAACATTTGCCAGCATCCAGCAACAATGAAACTGAACTGTAAGATGTAACTAGCGAGGAAAAACTATTTTTCTTTCTACTTATAAACAGTAAGAACTGTTCTAACAGAGAAAAAGAGTTTCCAGAAACTTAGATCAAGAAGAAAAAAAATATCCCTATGAGGATGAAGTGGAGGATTGTTATTTACCATTAAAGCGGCATCACTTGGATGGATACTCTGAAACTTCACATTCTTAATTGTGGATTTAAGGATATTTGGTCAAGATATGTCAAGAGACAAAGAAGCAGCCAGTGATCTTGTCATCATCTAGTGAGGAGAAAGAACAGCTATACTTCTCAGCCACAACTAAAAACGTAGCGTCAATGGAAGTGCTTGTCCTTGTAACTTGTTAAGTTTTTAAGATGCCCACCTGCATCTAGCTACAGCTGATGGTCTTCCACCACGAATACACTCCTTCAATCAACCATCCACCTGGCCTTGGATTGTCCACATTAAATTACTTGCTCATTTCGCAAGGCCTTCTCTGACAAAGCGCCGCAGCTGTTATTGATTCATTCTCTCAATTAAATAAAGCTTTGCTCTCTCCCCTCCTTCTAAATACCTAGAGACCCCCTATCCAACACAATATCCATTCTTTTTACACTGCTAACATTATCAGTCTGCACGCAAAATTAATTCCCCCACTATTGCTGAAATAACTATAATTGCAAACTACACAGAGAGAGAAATTGGAAAGGGGGTTTTAATATACATTTCCAGGTGTATTTTCCATTTGTTCAAGTCAATAACATTTTTCATTAACATTTGTAATAAAAAAAAAAGCGAGCTCTATCCCCTGCTCATTTCCTTTTTAATTCAGAGATGAATTTGCAACACTCTTTCCAAACTGCTATGAGCTACCCTTTCTCATTTAATTTGGTTTAAGACATCCAAATGAGATTAATGTTGGCCATCAACTATAAAACATCTTAATTTACATATTTATCAGTTGAATGAGCCATGACTCACAATAGGTAAGATGTATTAATGTGATTGCATGTTGATGCAACACTTTGATATAATAGAAAATCAATATGTGGATTAACATAAACAGCAACTGTAAGAGTGCGAGTTCTGCCGTTTTTGATGTTTATTGAGTTCTTTCTTTGATAGACTGAGTATGTGGAGGGATTCCTTGAAAATTCCATTTGCTACTTGAAAAGCACGGCGCCGTTATGTGAACAGCTGCATTCTTTTGAGGAGGAAATGAAGAAAAAGCTGCGAGTCTGCCAATGTGCAAGGACATTTAGGTTTCTCTACAGACCGAGAAGAAAGGGAGAAAAGAAGAGAGAGTGAGAGACCCCTGTCTCTTCCCTCGCCTCCATTGTTATCCCACTGACTATCCAGCAGGTGGGCTGAAATCAGTGTGGCTTGGCCTCAGCTGTAGTGAGGTCAGCTCTCCGCTCGTCTGTGCTGGAATTATGGGCTAGCCTTTTGCCCGTGGCACACAGATTTAGCCGTGACCCTGAACACGGCCTCCCCCAGAGGCTGACAAATTTTATCACCACATTTTCCCAACTTTGCAGAGAAAACCAGACCAACTTACCAACCCACAGCCAATCCAGGCGCTTCCCCTAACCTCATATCTCATCTCCGACATAATGGGAAAATCAGACCTCTGTGAACAGGAACCCTTTAAGATTCATGGAAAATGAGGGCATGTGCTGGGATGATGAGGGACATCTCACGGCTTTCACTGCAGTAAATTAGTGCAAAAGACTCGAAGAATTATCAGACACTAATTAACAAACTGTCACATAATTTAAAAAAACGGATGTTTGCACTTTTCTAAAATCATTTTTAGAAAAAAAAAACAAAGACTGTAAATTCACAGTGCTTGTTATGAGCATTTAGAGATATTTTATTTTACTTTTGCTGATATATTTATGATATGGGCTGTAGGTTTTCCTCTTTTTATATATATATTTTTTCAAATTTATGTCACTGAGAGCTTATAATGGTTGAGATTTTGCAGTAAATAAAACATATACATCATATAACGTTTTAAATTAATGTAAGCGGAATAGAAAACTGCTCTACAGTTCTATTACAAAATTGTGTGTCTGTTTTGGATGCAAATTTCTTCTGTAAAATAATAATCATTACAAGCATATTGAGAGTTTCTTTCTTTCTTTCTTTCTTTTTTTTTACAGTATTCGCTCCTCTGTGTTTGAGAAGCACAGAGTCCTACGATAAGGAAGATGGGAAAAAATGAGCCAACACAAGAGACCTAATAAATCAGAAAGCTCTTTGCTAGCGGCTGCATGCACATTAGACCACATCTTCAAGATTTTCAGAGCAAACCGTGGAGCAAAACTCCATTACCTCCTGACACAAATGCAAATGAATCACAACATGGGGTGGGAAGGAATTAAAGACCCTTCTCTAATCAATGACAAACCAGGATGAAATGCTCTCTTCCATGGCTCTGCCATAGGCA
>NW_005187436.1:3807814-3823422 GCF_000239375.1 Pundamilia nyererei | reverse complement strand
ACACACACACACACACACACACACACACAAACATACTGTGGACACACATGCATGCACGTGCTCAAAGACAGACTGACAGACTCGCATGCAGACGTCTGGCATGATCTCGCTGGCTTTTTTCCAGCTGGACTTTTCCAAAGTGCCGGTTCAGGGCTACAAAGACGGCGTCTTGTCTTAACCTGCTGCTGCCTCCTTATTGCATTTCAGTGTATTTCAGAAACAGTATCTGATTTCGTCAGGTAGCTGGTGCTGGTCTCAGGCGGTGAGGTGAGAACGGAAGAGCTGTTTCCATTCTGCTGCGCTCTGTTCTGCTCAGACAGATGCACAGGCCTGTGTAAATGACAGCCTGAGCCCGAGGATGTCTGCTGGCTGCTGCACGGCCTGCTACAGCCTGCAGGTGAAGTGTCTGTGGCGCCATATGGAGCAGGGAAAATTAACAACGAGAGGAAATTCTCCGCAACAGCGGGAGGCCTTGCTAGTCTCTCCTCCAAACAAAATTTAGAGACGTAGAGAAACAAGAGAGGGGGAGTGATAAAATTAATGGGGTTCAACATTTTAACACAACACCGACGGCAATGTTTGCACAGAAAAACAAGAATTCCCTTTACAGTTTAGTCACATTGCTCTCCTGCATTATAAATCAGTGCCTGGCTTAAGTAGTTTGACCTGTTCTATAAATGTACATTAACCCTGCCGATGCTCCCTTCCAGGTTCTAGCGTGCTCTCCACAAGCCCAGCACAGTGGTTGTTAGAGCAGGTGAGCTGCCTCCTTCCCTGGTGGCTCCTTATGCTTTCTGCCATCATAGCGGAGGTGCCCCCTGTGGAGCCTCTCTTGGTTTGGGTCATTGATTACAAAGAGCCTCCTGGTTTTGTCTGACAGATGTGAATCCATGCTATTTAATTTGGAGAGTTACCCTCAAAGGGAGCACCATTAGCTATCCAATCTGACCACAAATAGTGTTCCATTAAGCAGAGAGTTTGAGAAGCTCTGGTGGTGTGTCTCCTGACAGCATGGAGGAAGCCTGGGCATATTACACTGAATGTTAAATGCTTGGTTGTTTAAACAAAAGGGAGATCTTACTTTAAAGAACGTCTTTGTTTTAGAGATGCATAAAAAGTCCCCTCAGCGGGATTCTTCAGGCATATTAGAGCTGAAACTGTCCTTGTTTAGTGTCTAAAGAGGGTGGGGTTGGTAGTTAAAATGTTAATAAGTGCAATTCAGTTTTAATTTAACAGCCTTCTGCATTCCTAATTACTCCACTAGCTGTGAATAAATGAGGAAGAGAGCTCATCTCTTGCCCTCTGCTTTCAACACAAAACACATTCTTGCCATTTCCGATATGGAGCTAAAGAGGACTGCGAGGAAACTGATCTAAACTCATCCCCTCTTCATGAACAAAGCAGCGTGGTTCACTTAGTGCTTTTAGCTATTATTTTCCCAGTAGGTAGAGGCCTTCAAACCTTCGTAAGAGCTTTTAAGGATTTTGTTGATAAAGTAAGACGACTAGAGTGAAAAGTGTGAGAAGATTCAAAAAGCGAGGAAATAAAGTGAATGCGACGATCATGAAATGTTCTTTTTAAAACATTCAACAATAGCAGCATGCCTCTCTGTGCAGACATGGGATAGAGCTGTGCATAAATTACTTTATGTAATCATACAATGTAGATTAGCATGATAATGGTGGGTGTTAATAGATGCCAGGAAGCAGGGAGTGACAGCACTTTGAAATGAGACATGCTTGGGGCAGTGGGCTCCACACACACTCATGCATACACACAGCATTGGGGAATAGCCAGTGAGGCTCTCGTGCCATTACGACAAATGTGAGTGACGGGGAAGAAAGCCACATCTAGCTAGCTGCCTGAAGGCTGCTACAGTATTTCCACAAGTCTATAGGCTTCTGGTCTCATGGGGAGCTGTATTAATTGTGAGCAAAATGGTCCACTATTAGTTCTAAACCTTTCAGAGACCAGAGGACATCTTACCCAGCCACCCGGGCCAGACTGAAAAGCTGGCTAAAATAATGCCACCCTTGATTAGCCCCCCAAAAAACACTCATCAGAAGATGGTTAAATATTTTTCAAAGAATGGCATTAAAGCTACTCTAAAGATATTTTCAGTAGCTTCTTCCTTTGAATTTGGTTTTATTGCATAGGGGTGCAGGGGAGGCAGTGGGCAAGACCATGGAATAAAAATGATGAAGGTCTAGAGGGTATGATCAAAACACTGCTTTTACAGCCATGGGTGAGATGTAAGTAAGCAGATCAGGTGAACTGCAAGTTTAATCTCCTCATGGAAAGCCAAGGTGAAGAGCCACCTGCAGGATGACGGGACTTTGAAGAAAACCCTGCGGTCACCCCAAAACCTTAATTTCTAACAGCACTGCCGTCATTAGTTAATCAGACTAAATTCAGCCCCCTGCAGAGACAAAAGAGGGACGGCAAAGACACGGAGAGATAAACCTAAGGATAGGTCAAGGGCACTTATTTCAAAAGCTCCCTTGAACACAGTTGGTACATTCAAAAAAGAATAACAAGATCCCACTTGCTTTCATCCTCCAAAGCCCTGGCAGATCACAAAGCCTGGTGGGAGTGCAAGGTGGAAACATAAGGACCTATAGATTTACAGACCAAGCGGGTGTGACCACTCCTGTGAACTAATCCGAATCAGAATGGCTTTAAGACAATAGCAATTTGATCAACCCTGATCCGGCTTATCCACAGGCCACCCAGATTTGCACTTATGCATGGCGAGAACATCATTAAAACCCTTCTCTGTATAGTCTTAATGCCGCATAAGGATGTGTGCATTACGTTGTTGTAAAGGCTAATAGGTAGATTGTGCTGGCAGTTTTTTACAGGTCGCAACATCGCTGAATTCTACACAGATCGTCGATGCGGGTCCGTACTGTTTATCATGTTTTGCATGCTCTTACACAAGCCTTCTTGCGATTTTCCCCACTGACCTCTAACACGTCCCTGGTTAGGACAATGTTAACAACCTCATGAGTCCAGGACTATAGAAAATGGGGCTTCTGTTTAGGATGACTGCACTGCTGACCTTCTGACGGGCAGAGACGAAGAGAAAGCTACATTCAGATCTACATTCAGATCTGGGGGTCAACATCACCACATAAGCACTCCGAGGAGAGCTGAGTGAAAATTAATTAAAAACGCTCGTGTGCCGTGAATGACAGGCCGCTTTTGTTGGTTGTCTGCATTGACGAAGGAGGCAGGACGGTCCTACGTCCCTGGTGCTCGCGAGCCCCTGGTGGCCTCAACCATTGTCTCACTGCCAAGCTCTTGTCTTATCAGTGGCAGCATATCAATGAAGCTGCTGTCTTGTTTGCGCAAATAGTAATTACAACATCCATATTTCTGTGCGTTCAAACAATCACATCTTAGGAGTAAGGAGGATTTGAGGAGAAGGGCGGACATTTAAAAGGCTTTTGGGAGATGTGCCGAGGTAAACAAAGAAATCTCATCTTTGTTTCTACCCATGCATTTAAGAAAATAAATAGGCATACATATCAACCACATATACAGTTCAAATGACAGTCCAGCAATCTCTCGGATAAACCTTTTACAGTCTGTGCTCTTACCACAGTGCGATATAGCAGAAAAGATTTAGAGTGCAAAAGCATTTAAGCAGGATGAAGCTCAGAGTTTAATGTGGTCCATCAATCCCATTCGCACAGGATTGCAGCCTCTACATCTGTCCTGCGAGACCATCAGAGTAGTTTAGTGGCATGTTGCAGTTTAAAGGTGCAACAGAAGAGTCAGGTAACAAGGGACAAAATAGTCTCGCCAACTCTCAGTTTTAACTACCCAGGTTCCCTTTGGCCCACACTCATTAAATGCAGAATGCATTTGTCCTTGTAGCTTTTCACACACGCACACACACACACACACGCGTGCACAGTGAGAGGTTTGTTCACAACTCAACACATCCAAAGGCATTGGCCATTAGGTGTAAATGGATGGTGTTCTGCCCAAGTCTCAGCTGAGCACATGTTTCAGGAGCAAAGCAAATGCAAAGGCCAACAGATCCATTAAACTCCATCCAATAACACGGGAACCTGTCTTACACCACAAAGATGACTCCTCTGGCAAAATAAAAACGGGAGGGTAGCTCAGCCAAAATATCTCAAAAGAAGAAGTTAGAACATGATAAAAACAAACAAACACACAGATGTTATTTAAGGCGATCTACCAAAGAGAAGGAAAAGGGAGTAGATGATACAATCAGCAGAGAAATTTATTTTTATTTGTTTTAATTTAAATATATGACCTAAAACAGAGTCAACCAGCAATTATTTTTTTTATTAACCTTTTTTTGTTGGCATTTTTTTTTTGTTTGAGGCTTTTTTTTTTTTAATTTTTGGCTTTTTTTAAAATATATGTATATGTAAATCCTAAAAAATCTTCTTGATCTTCAAGTGTAGATTAGAAAAATATGACATGAGAAGATCATGTCATTTTCACATTTTCTAAAGTTTTATAGAAAGAAATAATAAAATATATAATCAGAAGAAAAACAGATAATGTAAAGTCCTGTTTCATTGTGCAGCTGCTTTTTTAACACTGCCAAAACAGCAAAAGTAGAAGCGACTAATGTACATGGACTCGGGAGTTATTCATGAAAACACTAAATAAGACCATCAGACTTCCAGTGAAGTAAAACTATAACATGTGTAGCGATATAGTAATAGAGTTGGTAAAAGGATATTGCAGCACATGTGTAGTTTAGCATGCTTGGCATAGACAGTCCAATAATCTTCAGACCTTTATCATTTAATTGGTCAAACTCATTCTCACTAAAAATTCATATTATGAAAACTTTAATAAAACTTTAATAAAACTCACACAGATAAATTTAAAAGGTATGCTGACATTTCTTCCAGTGTTTCTCAATGCAACACTCACATGGTCATGGGTTCATCAGAAAGGCTTTTCTCCCTGCACTTGTAGCTTAATAAAAGAAATCTCTTTACATGATTCCAGTATAAATGATGGGGATGAAGCATATTTTTGGTGAGAAAATACAACATAAAGGTCACCTGAAGCTTAGACTTTTCCCGACCACAGGACAGCTCTATATACTGTTGACTGCTTTTAATCATTCTAATAAAAACTGTGCAGCACTTAGAGTCCAATAAACCTCCCTCAGACAACTGAAGATGTGCATAAAAAGAACTAATAAAAGAGACAATAATATCTTTGAGAACAAAAACAGACAGGGCTCAGTGGGAGACTCCAGGCCGGGCTACAGGGTCAAAAGAACTGCAGTAAGCTCAATAGCCACAGTCAAGTGACTCAATTACCACATTTGCTCTTTGTGTTGACCCCCTCAATTAGTGTGGAACTGTAACAATCTGCCCACCAAATACAGTCATTCATCACCAACTGCCCAAACTCCCGGCCTGCTTCTCGGAGCCACCTCACTAGAGAAAAGGGCAGGCAGAGGTCAAATTAAAGTCTGGCTTTTGTAACTACCTTCCTTAATATCCTCTGTTCGACAGGATGAGCTCTGATAGGGTCTCAGTCATTAGACATGCAGTGCAACATGCCATTAGCTACTGAAGTAAGAGCGAGCAAACCTACCTGCAGAGTTTGCTGAAGGTTGTGGATTTCAGATCATTCACTGTCTGATGGCTCCAGCTGATTGTTGTGTTTGAGAGACAAAAGAAAATGTTGGTACTGAAAGTTACAATGTTTTGTTATCTAATTTGAATTCTATTTAGTCAGCTGTAACCTGTATAATATTAATGATACATTGCTTTAGTGATATTGCGTTCTTTCACCACATAAAGAATAAGCTATTGTGCTGCTGCAGCACACAGTTGAAAAGAAAAGTACATTTTTTTCTCTAACATGCCAGTACTGACTAAACTTTAGCATTCTCCAAATGCTGATTAGCAGTTATATTAAGGATTTAAGATGACATAATTATTTGATGGCACCTGTTTGCAGCAGCTACATGAAATGTTATGAGCTGAATTAAATCACAACATAATCCAACAGCGACCGCTGCTTTGTGTATAAAATCAAAATGCTGCATGCTGTGAAGTGGTTGAGGTGCTGTGGCACGCATAATACTAACAGAAAGGCACATTTATTTCAAACCTAAAAACTATATCTATTGTACTGACTCCTATTGAAACAATAATGAGCATTTTTGGCTACAGCTCCATAGGGCCCCATTCATATTAGACTTTCTTGTAAGCAGCTACCGTGAAACCAGAAGTCCACAGAGTGGGAGCTCTTGATGATGTTCAGCTGCCATCAGGGTTACAGGGGAGGGGAAAGTTGTCCATTGCAATTTTAATCATAACTTCATGCCATATGCCACTAAAAAAAAAACAAATCACACCATACGATCGTCACATAAATCTAGATATGTGGGGTGTGCGAGCTGAGCTTTGACAGGAGCTTGAGGATTGGAAATTCAAACGTAAAACCAGAAACAACTGGGTAAAAAACACAGAAAAGGTTTAAAAATGTGCAGGCTAATAAGTAAATCTGCACCTTCCTTCTCAATTGTAATGAACAATGTTCAAAAGGGCTGCGGTAAGTAAGGATAATGTAGGAGTAACTAAAAGAATGATAGCACAGATATCCAGATAAGGTCTAAGTGGGTGTTAGGTGGGTGTCTGTTGCCCTACTGGCTCCTGCCATGCTCCACTATTCAGCTTTTGGTTACACTATGATCACCGGCTGGCAGAGCCGTGTTCCTTTCACCCATCTCCTGCTGTGGTTAGGGTTGCAGGCACAGTAAAAGCGAAGCACTGATGATTTAATTATGATACTGGTTCATTCAGTCACTGAGGTTAGGTTTCCAGTCGAGGGTGAAGCAATATGAGCTAGGTTTGGTTTATGTTTACCGGAGCACATGTTGAATCCCAAGCAATAACATTCATTCTCCTGGGAAGGCCAGCCAGAGGGTGCAGTGTCTCCAGGGTTAAAACGTCCCAGCCTGGCATGCCGCTTAGCTCTGTGTGCAAGACCTGTCACTCTGCTCTCGGAAGCCTAGTTTGTCCATGATAGATAGCTATCCACAGTCCGGCTCCCTGCACCGGTTCACCTCCTGCTTCCCAAACTGAGTGACGCACCTGACTCTGGGGATTCAGTTACTTGGAAATCTGCTTCACAGGTCCCGGACTAACTGCTTTGATTAATGACCAAAGTCTGCATCTAAATAGTAGCAATCATAACTGATAATCATCCCAACCTTGTAGTTACTTAACCCCTAATCTCATTTTATGTAAGACAAAGTAAGGCAGCTAACCAGAAAGATCCTCCCTGGCTTTTATTTCACAATGCAAACCCCTCCCCATGCACATGTTCAGTCTGCTGTGACTCCAGGGTCCTCTCTTCACTTTTCAGGCTGACGGCTTGCTCTTCCTTTAAACTACAATCAATACCTTTTAAGCAAAATTTGCATTTCATAATTAAAGCAAGAGAGAGATATCAATTTGAAGCCATTATGCACCAGGCCTTATGTTGTCTGACATTTAGTTGTGATTACACCAGTGCCTGTATATTGTCATGGAAGTCATTAAACTGCTGTCATCTCAACATGTTTTCCCGGCCTCATTAACACTGCTTTCATACGGCAGTGTTCACACTGCTACGTGTGAACTACAAAATTTACTTAAAACTGAAAATTTACACAATATAATAATTTAACAACTATTAGAAGAATTGCAATAGAAACATTGTTCGGAGTTCACATGCATTGTGTCCAGATGTTGACATTGGGTTAGGGTACCAATAATTACATTATAATTACCAAAAAATGTTTTATGTTTCTGTCATTTTTAATCCACCAGTATGTGAAAGCTCTTTAATCAACATTATATTTTCAATGCTAAAATATGATTATTTCAGTTATCTGTTAATTTTCAAATGTACTGTTCTACAAAATTGCAGGAAAAATAGTAAAATAAAATAATAGTAAAATAGTAAAGCTCAATATTTTTAGCCATTTACTTTTCCTGACTGGATAAAATAGTTTTAGTGGTTGAATATTATGTGCGATTAATTGTTAACGTGAATTCTGTTGCTATTTGCCTGGAAATAAAAATACAATTTCTTTGTTTTAAATAGACTTAAATCATTTCTAAAGTCAAAGATCTCTAAAATATTTGTATTTTCATGTTTTTATGACAGGTGGGCTAATAAATTAGTTAAGCGCTGTTTAGGAAAGTGGTTATTAATCAGTGTTGAGGTTGCTGTTTCTTGACAACAGCTGAATTTGTCAGTGACGGTGAGTTTAGTTTGTGGTGAAGTTTAAATTAAAGACTTAAAATTATTTTTTTTTTTTAAGTTACTGCCTTGAGATGACATGATCATTGTGGACTGGTGCTATATAAACAAAAATGAATGAAACTGAGCTAAATTTTTGTTTGGTGCTAACTAACAGATCTTAGTTTGATGCCATGTTAACCTTTGATGGTCAATTTTACACGCTAATTGTCACCACACTCACTGTAGTATTGAGAACTTAAAACTGGCTGCACTGTGTCTTTCTTCTTCTTTTGGTCAGAATTTAAAACTTTAGCCTTCTCTCTAAGGTGTACAGGAGATGTGCAAACAGTGCATCCATGTGAAACTGAAGTGATCCTGACCCTTGAAACGCTGCCCCAGCCACCAGCTTCTTATTTACATTCCAGCCTGGGCTGCAGCGAACACTCCGACATCAACAATTCATGGTGTTTTACAAAGCCTCAGCTGAACCAAGGAGTTCTGTTACAAATACCGGCACTCTAGGTGAACGGCTCTAAGAAAATAAGCTAATTCTAATTTAAACTTTATGTGGACTCTTTAAAAAAATTTTTTTAGCCCTTTGAGGTCTCTGCAATACTCGACTGTTAAAAAACTAAAATCACACTACTCTTTACTCAAAAGGAAAACTGTTCTGTTCAACGTAGTCAAAGGAGCTTGCAAAGAAAAGCGTCTGGACTTCTTTAAGTTGCTTGAAGACGTTTCACCTCTCATCCGAGAAGCTTCTTCAGTTCTAAGGTCAAATGGTGGAGAGTCCCAGATATAAACCTAGTGGGAGTATCCCCCCACAGAGGGACAAAAGGACCCCCTGATGATCCTCTAATCGCCTGAGCCAAGGTGTGAAACTGGTTGTGGGTCCCAATCAGCCAGAGTTTTGGGTGAGTTCATTGTGAAACCTGGCCCCACCTTATCATGCGAATTGAGGTGAAATATCTTCAAGTAACTTAAAGAAGTCCAGACGCTTTTCTTTGCAAGCTCCTTTGACTACAATGACCTGGATGACTGAGAACCTTCACAGACATGTTCTGTTCAACATTTCCCCATTGTGTCAAGCAGAGAAACATTTTTTTAAGTAGCAGTATATGATGACATTTATGCTAACACTGAGAAAAAAAGCGTTCTTTTGAAAATAGCTTGTAAATAAGTGAACATATATATTTTGTTATCAAAGATGAATCCGGCAACAGTGCATGTTCTTCTGGAAGTGCAACAAATAATAGCAAAGGGAGTACCTGTGCTATTTTTTGTTGTTACTTTAATTAAAAAGAGAGATGGGTGAATGTATTTGTGTATTCAAACAGCTCTCTTTCTCTGTGTAACTCTACACGATCCTGTCTGACAAATACGCAGAAGAAGAAAAAAAGCCCAATAGAGCACCTGGCAGAATTATTTTCTGGGAAGGCTATCTAGTATAATATCCCACATGACCTGCTCCACACAAACAGCCCATGCATAGCGGTCAGCCTGGTTGGGCTCTTACAGGAGTCCCTGCATGTTCATGAGGTGGAGCACAAAACAAATTACAAAGCAGGTAAATGGCCACGAGGCTTGCACTTAGTTCCTATACTGAACACACAGGAAACATCCCACGCTACATCTACTCTGTGGAGGCTGCTGCTGGAAGCTAAACGATGCTGTCGGTGCTAATAATCAATTCTGTGGGATTAGTTAAAAGTGGAGGACAAAACTCTAACAAATCAGGTGGCCTCTTTCTAAAACGGCACCATAAAGACATAGAGCAGCAGAGCATATAGATTTTCCACAGGGCTCAATTGTGTGAGAAGTTGTTGGGCTTGCATTATTGACTTTCTCAGTATGGTGGAACCGTGGTAGTTAGGTGCCTTTCCTCAACTCTAATTATGGTGTCATAAACAGGAGAGACCATTAATGAAAACCACTCATGGCTTTAAAACCACAGATAGGATTTGGAGAGTGGGGGCGAAGAGAGACTCTTAGCGCAGTCTTGGTATCAATCACAGCAAACTACTCCTCTGTTGAGTAACGAGCATGAGAAGTGGTCAATAAGTCAGCCAGAGAGTCAAAAGGCTGTAATAGAGACACAGCGGAGGATGGGAAACAGATGTATTTGACCTGAGAGCGCCTGTCGTGTTCATGAAGCTGCGGTTGTGCATCATCCAGGAGAAAAAGTCAGTGTGCCACATGCTTGTCTGTAAAAATCAATATCATGCAACATGACTGCACTCTGTGAATTTCCTGCAATATCACGATCAGCAAAAGACCTCTTGGCAAGACAACTGCATGTCGGTGGGTGAGAAAAAAACTGAAAAAGTCAAATGCCACAAATGCATTTTCCCTCCTCCAAACATTTGAGCAGCGAAGCAGGTCACGTCAAGTTCAGGTGCTGTGTGAGGAGGAAGATCGATACAAGACTTGCTGCAAGTGACATGAAGCCGATGGACACTGTAATGTCAGATTTGTTTGGTTTGAACTGCTTCGTCATTTTTACTAATTTGTAAGAACAGACTCTGGAAAACGGCAGAACAGGAACGGTTAGTAAATATAGTTACATCTTTCTAATATTAATGAAACTATTTTAGTTATTTTGGGGGGGACTTTACTGCAACACCCTGAGGAGATACAGAAATCTGGCAGAAAATCTCCTAGCTTTCTAAGCTGCTCATTTATGCTGCTAAAGTCAAGCTGATTGTGTGCGCAGTATATATCCAGATATCACAAATTACACATCTGCTTGAAGTGGTGTGTTAGTTCAGTACATAATATCTCTACATAAAGTGATTTGGATCAGTAAATGTAAAATTTAAGAAACTTTAAGAGGAGTAACAGGGGTGTGTCAGTCTTCCAGGACATAGAGACACAATTATCTCACTGCTAACCATGAAAACAATAGTTATCTGCAATCCTTTAAAAGTTTGGGACACTTTAGATATTAGAATCCCACACAATACTACAAAGATGTGTGGGGGAATCCTACCTATTTCCCCACACATACATCTAGAGACATAACCCTAGAGACAAGATGAACTAAGGCTTGAGTTCTGCTGCACGCTGGCGGCTCACAGGGCCCTGCCAGATCTGATTACGTGAAACAGAAGATGGAAAGAGGCTAAATTCACAGAACTGCAGCAAGATTTCCAAGATGCTAGAAGAACCTGCCAACCAAGTACCCTGAAAAACAGAGTGCGTAAGAGTGAAAAAGAGAACTAGACCGGTCACAGCCATTTAATTTAGCCATCAACTTACCCATTTAGGATTGTTTAAAAAAATATTTTAATAGGGTAGTTTGCATCTTAATGTAAAATAACTGGAAGAATAGAGGTGTATTAGGAGTAAAAGTGTATGTATAATTATGTTATATTGCCTGATGTTGATGAAAAAAGATGATGAAGGAAAGTCTGATCCACCTTACCTGGATGACTAAGCACTCATCGAGATAACCTAGGCACCTAAAAGCCATGTAACAGCAAAATCTTATGTTTGTAGTTATGCAAAGCCACAGATGCTGCATTGTTTAGTGATGGTAGCGAGGTTCCATCAGATAAAGATGGTTGGAGCCTTTATTGTATAGGCTAAAAAGAGAAATGTATTTAATATAAGATTGGGCTGTATTTGAATAGCTAATTGCATTTGTTGTAGATTTATATATAGCAATATAAAAAAACAACATCTTTTTTTGATATCCTGTAGAAATAAACTACACTAACTGTAGAAATGCATAACCAGTATTTTGCTATAAAAAAATTAGCCAGTAGAGCTTTGAGTAAAAAGTAGTAATAAAGGGCTGGTTCTAGTTTTTCTCCCGTTACAGGGTTTGAGCACCTTTCCCACTGATGGTGTGGCATGTAGCACTTCTACATGCATTTACAATATGATGGCCGCAGTAAAGGCATTTTGATTTTCTAGAGTGAGAGGCAATAAAATGTAATTACAACATGTTTTACTATTAACTTCAAGACCGAGTCACAACAGCCAAAGCAATTTCATGCTGTCTGTAAAAACAGTATCCAACAAGAGCGAAAGGCAGAGTCATGGTTGAGTGGCGGGGAGCGCGAGCGAGGCACTGATAGCCCTCTGTGGACTAGACCACGCACAAACACCAGACAAATCTATTTCAGACACATATTAGATAAATATTTATATGCAATAAACTGTATCAATAAATCCTCTGGGCAGGGGAAGCTATTCCACAGTATGTCGATAACTGATTTCAGCAGCAGATAATCATTTTTCTCTCAATGGTGGAGCTTGATATGACATCGATACATGCTGTCAGGGTTCATTTTGGCTGTAGCAGTTAGAAAGAGCATCAATGAGAGGAT
This sequence comes from Pundamilia nyererei, assembly GCF_000239375.1. NCBI lineage: Eukaryota > Metazoa > Chordata > Actinopteri > Cichliformes > Cichlidae > Pundamilia > Pundamilia nyererei. The sequence continues at coordinate 3,810,838 of NW_005187436.1, read as the reverse complement.
ATGGCACCCTTCTATTCAGCTCCATCGATTCGCGACTGCATGTTAACGGGGGGAGAGGAGCTGGCTGTCATGTCTTATGTCTTATGCTGTGTGTTGCATTAAGCTGCGGGGAGACTATGGGCTGCGTGGAAGGTCTGCAGCTCCATTTGACCGCATTGTTACTGAGGACACAGGGGATTCAAGCCTTTTAATTGTCTCACTGAGACCTGGCTGCACACAAGTAGCCATGATACACAGGAGGGGGACGGCAAAAGAGGGTTCACGGGCCTGAAATGGCAATTGGACAACAGTACTCTGATACGATGAACATATACAATCAGTCAGGATAAAGATCTCACCCTTGGCGGCATGAAAGGGGGAAGTGAGCAGCGCTCAGGAAAAATCAATACGGAACCGCTCATTTTGGAGGGACATGTGTGTCACAGTCAATAGGAGTTAATAGGCTGGGTTGTTCAGTGAAGACAGGCGGCTTGGGAGAGCAGCCCACTCTGACAGCTTAATACATACTGAATGGCAAGCTGGCTGCATGTAACAGTCACTATGGACACATCAAGTGTGGAATGGAACCTGATGGGCGCAGGCAAAAGTTAATTATAGAATAGAGCTGAAGGTCTTACACACAGAACTACAAAATTACCCATCCAGTAATCAGAACAGACAGATGCAGCTGACCCGCGGTACAGACGAACACACCACACACATTTACTCATCATTAACCATGACTGTAATACACTGTAATACACACCGTGGGGGAAGTTTGTTAAACTGTTGCCGGACTGACAGATGCTACTAAGCGGCTATTTTATAGTTTAAAAAAAAAATCTTCTTACAACGTGAATAATTAACTGAAGACAGCAATTTAAAGCATTTTCCTAAGCAAACTTACTTTTTAACTTCACGTTAAAATACTAAAACATTTTACATGATTTTAACTTATTACTGAGTTTTAAAAATTCTAACACAACTTTAATTTGCTTCAAAATCAAAAATGGAAACTAAAGCTGGTAGACACACACACACACACACACACACAGGTCTTTTTTTAATGTTTTCGTTTGGCGTTTTGCCTTCATTGAAACAGATATAGATGGGAAAAATAGGGACGAGAACAGGAAAATGATATGCAGCAACGGTTAGAGAGTCAAACCATGGATCCATCTCCTGAGGGTATTTTAGCTTACAATGAAGCCTAGTGACATCCTAGGACTCATTGTGCCCTAGTCACCTGTTAAAAATGTCCTATAATGGCACATACAGACAGCATAAGATTTTTTCCAGTCAATTATAGTACAGTATAACTGGCAGCTAGATTTGTTAGCTTAAAAGTGTTCCTATTGTGATCTGCAACAACGGTTTCTTACTGTAAAAAAGTCTTGGTACCTGTAGCCGTGTGTGTTAAAGAAACGGGGAATTACAGCAGAGCTGGTATCTTGTCATTGTTCAAGAAAGAAAATAAACTTAATTCAGTCCACATGGCGAAAGACATGTAGCTATAATTTACAGTAATAACCCTTTTATGATGTTACAGCAGAAATGCTGAAGTTACAGTATTGGGGCAACCAAACAGGTGACAGTATTGGACTACTGGCACATCAAAAATGTTGATGGAAATTACATCACACATTTACAACAACCTAAAGTCAAAAAAAAAAGGTGTAATTAGATTTTTTTTTCTTTTTAATTTAGGGACCGTTATGTATGCTGTATATTTTGTGTAATTGCTAAAGCACATTTGCCATCTGAAGTTGTTTTAAATGTGCTGCAGAAATAAACTTTGTGTTTGTGGTGCATTATTGTAAAGATTTACTGAACAGTGAATGAGTATGGCAGCAAATGCTTTTGACCTTCTTGTGTCTGAATGGCACAGACGACTCTACACAGACAATTTCCTGCGTAGGTTCTTTCACACATGCTGGGACAAAGAAAAACAGCTAAATGCTAATGTATATCACTGCATCATGTGTAGATCTCCTTGGGCTCCGATTAAAAAGCATTCGCCAACATTTGATCACAGGTTAATTGGCTTGAAGGATGGGTTAGGGACCTCGTGGTAAAACAAACCAAAAACACATTTTCCAAGGTTCTGTAATCTATTTTGCCTTCAGTTGAATGAGATCTAGACAGGAAAAGGCTAATAATAGCTTAATTAATTGGGGTCTTGAGGTCATGCTGTTTGATTCCATAAAGAAGGATTCTCCTCTTAATTAGTATCCATTAAGACCTAATTTGGATTATTATCATCTCTTAATTTTATCCATCTAATTAATAATTAATTACAATTTCAGTTTACAGTATAGTTCAAATTATGTGCTACATTTTATTTGACACATGACAGGAAAAGTGCAGGCCATGGATTAATTCAGAGAAGCAATTTGTGATACAATCAGTGTTGGAAGAGTCATCCCAAGAACACAGTTGGTTTTGCATTAAATATTAGGACATATCAAACTCAGTTCATCACTCAGCAATGATTCGGACTCAGGAAAGGCAAAGCAGTCATACTGTACTGAGAAAGAATGAGAAAAAGAGAACAGAAAAAGGGTTTTGGCTCCAATTGACATTTCAATAAGTGGAACAGAGCGTTAGCAATCCATTCCCAACTTTTCTGAAACAATTATTGAGATGGTACCTCCAGGCGATGTATGCTCCTGGTCCCTGGAGTCCTGCTGGCTGAAACAGTAATTGACTAAATTGTGGAACACATCGGGGCCATTTACAAATTTGCCAAAAATGAATCGTTTAAAATGAAATGAGGGTGACTCTCAAATTAGCAAGGAGTATGATTGAGATGTGGCTCTGGGAATTAAGGAACATGATTTAGAGCTCTGCAGAAAGAAGCATCTGTGAATAGTCCAATGTTACTCACCACCCTGCTCTGACTCGTATTTAAATATTACTGTACTTTAACAGATGTTCAGTAAAATCTGATCTCTAAATGATAGATAGATAGATAGATAGATAGATAGATAGATAGATAGATAGATAGATAGATAGATAGATAGATAGATAGATAGATAGATAGAT
>NW_005187436.1:3799159-3807794 GCF_000239375.1 Pundamilia nyererei | reverse complement strand
TAGATAGATAGATAGATAGATAGATAGATAGATAGATAGATAGATAGATAGATAGATAGATAGATAGATAGATAGATAGATAGATAGATAGATTCTAATGCTATGTTCATTATATTTTCTCTAGCTCCTTGTAATGTAGCCTTATGCTGACATCAAATGTGTGACTGACTAGACATTAAAGTGAAAAACAAATAATAAAAACCCCTGAGCTGTAACACTGAGCAGTACATTGTAGGAGGAAGTGACTTCAGGGTTGAGTGGAGCCCATAAAACACTTTCTTAGCTAAAAATAATAATTTTTCTTAGAGCTGTGTGATAAATCATACAACACAAATCTCATTGGTTTAAACATATTGTGCTGCAAGGTGTTTGTGAAAGTGATCTTAGCTACATTTTACAAGGTGTACTCATTTCTGAGAAACACCAGAAAATTACTCTGACTGTTGAGGGCCTGACAGATTTGATTGATTGTTGTGCAGACACTGTGTTGATTGTTGCCTGTTGTGCCATTCCTGTGGCTCCCAGCAGCCAATGCTTTCATCTCACCCGGGCTAAACTCTTCCAACCAGTGATGAGTAATTACTAAGTTCATTAGCCACGGTAGTGGCCTAGAGATTTATTAAAACTAAATTTGTCATCAAATCTTGCCACTGCTTTTGAACATCTTAATGCAGGCTTAAGAGGGTTATCACTGTGTGCAAATTGCTTTACAGGTGGCACTCGTAGCTAGCCAATTGGAGAAAAAAGGCTTAAGCTAAAAAAACATTATGTAATACAGTGTTTACTAGGAGGAGTTTGGGATGATCCTTAATGCCCTTTAAAGAAAAAATGTCACATGAATTTATTTCTTGTCATACAAGAAATAAAATGTAATGTTTCTTAAAAAAAACACTTCCCCATAAAATGATATATACATCAACATAAAAAAAAAGATTTTAACCTTAATAAGCAGTCTGACTGAACCATGAGCTAGCTTCTTGGTATCTTTTCAATTATTCATGTAATTATTGAAAATTTGAGTCTCTAAGTTCTGAGGGCCCAAAGTGAAGCCTGACCAGCAGTCCTACAGTCGTGGGCTTTCATCTTATAATGATATGAAACACAGAAGAGGTCAAAAAGATAAAAGAAAGATAAAATCAGCAGTTTGAATTTGCTTTTCTTGTCGGTGAATAAAGCCCGTTAAAAACTATTGTAGGGTGGGTCTACAAAGTAATTCAAACAACATTTAGCTTAAAATTTTGTAAAATGTTTTGTAAAAGCTGCAGATTTTCAGAACATCAAGGCAAAACATCATCTTTAAATAAAAATATATGCAGTGTAATTCTCAGATTAGGGCCAGAGTACAGTGAGAATTAAGTCTGACTTCTTTTCAAACACATTTACAAAAAGAATGAGCAAGTGCTGAAAACTAGAATGAAAGAAAGCAAGCAAATATCATCAAGGCTAAAATTACACAAACCTTCATTCAACTACACCTTTCCTCCATAACTGCTCTGAAGTGAAAGAGCCACAAGCTATCTTAGTACAATGTGCAAGTAATTTTTCTTTAATAGGAAAATTGTTACTTATTGATCTGCACTCTGTAAAGCCTTCCAGCAATGCTCCAATCACCACAGCTGTCAAAACCATGGAAATACACTCTGCTCCTTTGTGATTTGATGGCACACTGATTCCCATTACTGGCACATTTCCAATGTTAATTACCTTCAACATAACATCATCTCCCTGAAAAGAGTCTTGTACAGGCCACTAGTGTCCCACCAGAGGACAGTGGGGGGGTGAGACTGATTGGGTGAGCGCGGAGATATCGTGCTTTGGCTGTCTAGAGCTCACGTTGAATCTGTGCATCACTGAGTCTGGCCATTAGGCAGCGTGATGGGCTTTTCTTTTCCAGGCCATTTCCCATGGTCAAAATAGCATAAAAACACTATTTTGGTTCAATAGCAAAGACTTCAACTGAATAATCACAAGGGTGAAACTGTAACTATTACAGAGGCACCTCTGGGATAACCATACATAACTGGGGTGTCAAAAACACTGTAGGTTTTCTGGAGGGCAAAGTGTTTAAAGTGTATGTTGTTGGCTCTTGCTCCAACATCTGCTTTTAATTACTCAATTAGCGCAATCATTTAGTCTCCTTGACATTCATCCAAATGGCAAATCATAGCCGGAAGTTGTTCTGTTTAAACAGAGCGTTAAGAGGAGTCATGAAAAATGCATACGCGATAATGTATACAGATACTTAACTAATTGAACCAATTAAAGGGAGGGAACTGGTTTGAGTGAGAACAGAGCCGGCATCACCCTGCGGGAAGAAGCTTTGACACCTCTGATCTACAGCCTCCCCTCTCCCTGCTCACAGACCTGGGCCTGAGGTCATATTTCAGCAGACAAAAGGTTTTTGACTTCAGTCATAAAGCAACAATGAACCAAAAAATTAAAAGCCATGCAGATTGAAAGGTTCGTGAAGCATCAGCGGAGCCATTGTTAAGCTAGTTTTCTTGAGGAAAATGTGCCGTTTAGAGTATTGAATCTGTCCTCAGAAACTGCAAAAATCTTTTCAGTATTTGCTAATGTGCAGTTTTATCTTCTTCTCTGTGGCATTCAATGTCATTGCTAATTATATGCGAGCTGACATTTCCAATAACGAAATCTTGGCAACTTTTGTTTGTGCTTGTGTATCAAAGCGAGACCTCTCTGTGATGCACGTGTAGTTATATTCCAGCACAGACACAGCTACAGACCCAACTCAGGTTTAAATGAATATATGCCTGGTTTAAGATCAGCTTGCTTACCTCCTCCCAAAGTAAAAACCAATGCAATCCCTCCCACCACACAAAAAAAGAATAATTGTACCCCTGCGGTGGTGATTTCCTGCATGCTATGGATGCATAAATAAACATAGGCATAAATACACAGAGGACACTGACTGGGACTAGCTGGCCAAGTGGGGCAGCTGTTATTAAAAGGGCTATTTATCACTGTCACCCCTCTCAGGTTCCATCCCTCTCTGCCCTCCAGCGATGTCAGTGGGCCGCACAGGAACAATGTGGCTCATCCAGCCAAGCCTACCCCCTCTATCACACACACAAACGCATGCAAACACACACCCGCTGATGGTCATAGCCTTTCATACGCAAAGTAAAATACCTGCTTGTATACCAAAAATTGCCTCCGTGTTCGATGACTTCTCTGAAACAAACACAAAAGCAAGAATCTAGTTTCTTTTGGATTCCTTCAAACATCCACACATCTACACTGCACCCAAACGTTCATTTTCTGCTCTGTTACTTTATTGATCGTGGCCACAATTATCCACTTTTCTGAAGCACTGCATTAAGTGAATTCCCCCTTTGTTGGACAATAAGTACAGAAGGTTGGCTAAGTCAAGCTATTCTTCAGCCTTGGGGGACAGACTACTTCTCCTGCACCCTCATCATTATTAGCAAGCTCAGATAAAAACACACCTCAACAATTAGTCCACCTCTGCTGCGGGAGGCACGTCTAGTAAGGCGGGCTGCTCCAACTGACCCATGCATTGATTACAGCAGCTCACATCACGCCCAAAGTAAAGGCCAAAGATTACATTATCAAACAGTTACACACACTGAAAGGGAGACTTTGAATAAAATAAATCCCTAAATTCAATAAAGTCTTGATCTAAGACAGTTTAAGTGCACAAAAACTCTCAGGTACGAAGCAGAAGCTGCAACCTGAGAGTCTCTGTGCTTATTTATACTTTTTTTTTGTTAAAAAAAATACCTGAAGCTATTGTTCTATAATCAACACAACTAAAAACAGTACTAATCATTTCAGTTCTACATTATGCTGTTTATTGTGCTTTTCTTATCTACATCTATTGAGCACGCACCTGCTTTTTAAAGACAGAACGGCCTCATTTTCTCTCATCTATGCGCTAGCAGTCTACACCACCTATAAACCTCTCACACTCAGCAATCCACTCACGATTAATGAAGTGCTTACTTAACCAATTTAAACCCTTAATTCCTATTAATTCAACATAATAGCCACCCTCTCCAACAGGAATTAACAACACTCCAGCAGAAACCTTCAAATCTCTACAGGCCAGAAAGAGTCAACCCAGCAAAATCCATATTCTTTGATAAATATGTAACAGTATGTATATCACTGTTAAAATGCATAACCCTCATGTAAGACCCCTATCAAGTCTGCTTTACACCTGTATTACATTTCTCCCTCAATCAGCATTTTTTCTGAGACGGCGGCCTCCCACGAGGAGCAGAAACCATTACAAGGCACTGCAGCTCATTTGCAGAAAGATTGGAGATCACGCTGCCTCGAAAAGTATGTGAAACATTTCTGGGAGCAAAATTGATTTATTCCATTTCTGTGTTTGTATGCAGCATCTGTATCAGTGTATTTAATGTAAATCCCCCCAATCTAGCACCGAGTTGCTGTGCAGGTTGCTGCTTATTGTGCAAGTAAGAAGCAGGGTGATCATACAACACACGGACACCTGTTCTGCTGTAAGATAAAGGTGCACGCGGTATGTCTTTACACAGTATATGATTTTGTCTGGGAGTAAATGATAAAAGCACATATGCGATGTAGCAGATTATATCAATCAAACAAAAAGCATTCATTCATTGTTTCCTTTTTCCAATCCACTGATGCTGCTTGTTTAAGCTACAAAGACATTACGCTATTCCTTAGCGAGATAAAAACGCATAAACAAATAAATAAATATTTCTGAGTATTTCAATTTTGACTTAGGAAAAACAGATCAAGCAGAGCCTGTGGCTAGAGGAGCCTGACTGCATGCTGGTGGGGGGTAAAAGACAGCCTGGGGGGGGTGTGGAGGGCGTCTGTTTTTTAATGAGCTGAAACTTTAAATACTGCATAATATATAATACTCCTAAAAATGGATAGTTCATTTCACTCTCCGGATAAGTCGCGGAAAAAACTATTAAAAACCATTTCTCTCTTAATGTCAACAGAGTAAGCATTAAGTATGAATGAAGTGAATGTCATACCGCTGTCATCGACAAGAAAGAAAACGCAAAATAATAATCAACTTGAACTGGAAGAAACAAGAGGTTTGGGCACGAAGATAAGTGCACGAGCTTAAGGGCATCAGCTAAACACAGTGCACGCAAAGACAATGATGTATTCAACTATAACTAGAAATTCAGATTCACTCTATGAAGACAAAGCATCGCCGTTTTTTCTTTTTTTATTGTGTTTAAAATGTGAAGTGCAATTGATCTTGATGAAATTGTCTTATTTATTTATAAGTTGCAGCTTAGTCTTAATGTCAGCTGGAAGCAGAAAAAGAAAGAATAGATGACTGACGTTTCAGCCACCCACTGACAGTAGCTTTGGCAACACTGGCACAGCAGGCATACTCTTTCAGTGGCTTCACTTCCTCCCCCTACACACACGCACACAAACACATGCACAGATACACAAGTGGGGGAAGTGAAGAAAAAAAAAAGAATTATGGTGCCCCTTGTCATCCCCTGGGTAAGAGAAACACCATAATAGATTTTTAATGGCTATCTGCTCACCGAAAGAAAAAGGAAAGGTTGTGTTTTGAATGTCAGTGACGGGAGGTCAGCAATTACAAAGTGCAGGTAAAAAATAAAGCAAACTTTTCCGTAGCATTTCTTTTTCAAAGTTGATCAAAGCGTGCGCATGTTTACAACATCAGATGTCTCCAGATGAAACGCAATGATTCTCACGTCACATTATAATTCAGAAAGTGCCGTTTGACAGTAAACACTGTGACAATGTTGTCTTGACTCTGCTGCATAAACATGTAATTCCAGCATGATCCTTAAAGTGATCTGAGTGATGGCTCAGGTACCCCGCTGTTCATGGAGCAAGCATGGAGACGGTGCTGGTGGCCGATCCGGAGGCTTAATAATGATAACCTCGCCAGTATTAGCTGCAGGGGTTGTTCACACAATAATTGTTTCTGCCAAGCCATATATCTATATGACAGAGGAAAAGCTGGTGTGACTCTCCTGCTAAATAACTGATTTACGGAGCGGCTGCGTCAACTATTTCAGAGATCGTTTGTTCTTTTTTTCCTTTTTCCTCTGAAGAAACTGTGAACTTATTAGCTAATTAGAAGATAATTACAAGTCTCTGCAAGTTGATTAGCAATTTCACTGCTGAACATTAACAACTTACAGAAAGACTGCACTCAATTTCAGCACTTGTTTTGCCTTACTTACCTAAATTCTAAATAGTATAAGTATTTAAAGATTTCACCTTGGCAAAACTTATTACCAGCTCCAGCGTGCAATTAAACTTGCCGAACAGGCATTAATTCTTTGTTCATTACCACATTAAATGCATGTAGGGTAATTTGACACTTCAATACAAGACTGCACGATTACGGCTATTAAAAGGCATCACTTTCGTACCAAAGGCAGGCGCATTTTGTTAATTTGCACAAGTCCATCTGCAGTCCCGGCATCCTGCACCCACTGTGGTGGTGACTAAAGTTTGATATGTAATGCTAATCCTTAGCCCGAGCTGGAAGGGGTCGCTCCCCCGCAGTTTAGAGTGACTCAAAGGTGAAGTCCTGAAAACAAATACATCGTACTCAGATGCTCCGCAGTTTACATTTCACTGACGCACATCGGCCCGTATTAGCAGCGCACAAAGCTGCAGTCACTTCCAACCCCGTGCAATTGTGTCTGGCTATACGGCAGTATCAATGTAGCTCGTGGGTCAAAGGGTCAATGAGTAATTAAGACATGGTTGCCTGAGCATTCCCCATGCACACTTTCAGTCCTGATGAAAGGTTGGCAATGAAAGGAGGGGGATTTAAGTGCAGCCTGATACGAAGGATCAGATTTCCATAAGTGTGTCTAAATGTTCCTTGTTCAAGGCAATTAGTATGATTAAAGAGATAGCGAGGGGTCATCACGCTGTTTAAGAGGATTTTGCACATGAATTCTGCATGAGGTTTTCAACAAAGCAAATGCTGCATTGCTTACAATAAAAACCTTTAAGCTAGTCGTATTTTTAAAGTGTTGCCGAGGCACCGTCTAAATTACTGTACATTTCAAGACAGATTCAGCAAGAGAAATTATCATTTATTACTTTTTTTTGTGACGTGGGTGTTAAAGTAAAAATGTGGTCAGGCGGCATGTAAATGTCTAGTTAAATCTTCTCGCATAAGATGATCATGAGGATGCAGAACATTTGTAACAACACGCAGGCAAGTAATCGTAGCCTTCAACTCCAGCGAAGGTCACAAGGTGCATTGATTCCCGTGTACGACAAGAAATTATTCCTAGAGTTTCATTGTTGCTAAAAATTGAAGAGGCCAAGGCCTGAAAATTGAGGTCGCTGATAAACGCTATTAGTAGGAGATGCTGAGAGGAGAAATCAATATGGCAGTTTGTCAACCTGCCTCTCAGAGGGAGGGGAACTCTGCAGCTGGGGTAAGTGTGCCCTGTCAGCAAAGCACATTACCAGAAATCAAAGGCCAGAGAAGGCCCGAAGGAAGGGATGTAGATGTCTCTCTACAAAGGCCACACTTTGGTAATTAAAACCTATTTTCTCAGACCTGTTGTATCACTGGTTTTTCTCTAACACTATTGACTATCTGTTGAGTGGAGGGTGATCACTAATTTAACTTTAAATAAATGAGCTGTGGCCATTTAGATTCCTGTACCTGTCACACAAAATTAAGCAAAAGACATCAAATAAATTATGTCACTTCATATCACTTACATCAAGTCATGAAGGAAACATCTGACAAACTTAAGCTATGTTTTTTCAACAGGCGACATTGAGAAGCTTCTCGTTTCCAACGCGTGTAAGTACAAGTGCCATAAAAACCAAACATTATATCATCTCCTTTCTGCCATTCTCAATAATTTGATTTCATAATGTCTCCTCTCCTTTTGCAATAAAACCAAGATGAAAAACCTCCATCGCTCCATACTTCAGTCTATTCTTGAGGTATTCTTAAGCTTTCTGCTAAAGAATAATATAGTACAAGAACTGAACTTCAACTTTAAATATTTAATAGTACTTAAACACAACTGAATCTATGCAGTCCAAGAAGAGCATCTCAGGGGTCCAGGCCTACCCTGGAAACTCAGTGTCCCTTAAGTTGAATTCTAGCGATACACTTACTCTAAGTGAACTAGGTCATACAATTTGGTAAACACCTGTCTCTCACTGATAAGTTATAGCAGTGCAAACTCAGTATAATCATTCGTTCATGGTAGTTTAGTCTTTCTGCAGCATTTGTGGTACCCAGCATGACTGAGGACGACACCGAACAGGTGAGGCTATGCAGGTCAGACTTTGGGAAGTACCCAAACCAGATAGTTTTAAAGCACGAGTCTACTTGGAAATGACAAAACAAATGGGAAAATGTTGAAGATCTTGTGTGCCCACAGTCAACTGTTCTAGACCGTGGTGAGATTGCTGATCCACTTCTGTAACTGATTGTCTCCTGTTTTGCTTCTGCAATCTTTGACAGATATTTTTGCACATTTATAAGTGCAGCTACATTTCTCTGTTAGTGTACAATGTTTGTCTGGTTATAATTGTGCATAGCTTTTTTTCCTTGGAAAAAAAAGCAAACTTGAGCAGAATGACCCCATGTCAAAGTTGGTTGCTC
>NW_005187436.1:3787859-3798893 GCF_000239375.1 Pundamilia nyererei | reverse complement strand
GATCTGATCAGTGGGTAGGGCTTCTTTGCTCACACTCACAGTTAGGGGCCTGAGATCAAACTAAGCCAACAGTAGCAAAAATGCAACTTAGTGTTCAGAGCAGTCTGACTTCAAAGCATTCATTCACAGGGATTGCTTGAATGTAAGATGACCTCACTATTAAACTCTGTATAACAGGAGCGTCGATAATTAAAATAGCATATAGGACCAAAAGCAAAGCAAAAAAAACACAAAGGCTCCTCTTTAATGGTTTCAAAAATTCAGCAGCTTGGTAGATAATATCCTCCTGAAAACACATTCAAGTTACTTTGTTTCCTCTTCACTTCAGTACTGTGCACCTTCCTCCTCTTTGTAGGCAAAATAGACTGTAACAGGTCCGACACTCGTCTGTACTGTTTCTGATGCTCCCACCACCATCCAGCAGCCAATGCCATAGGCCAAACAAGGGATACCTGCAGTTTAAAGGGACACTGAATATATGGACTCTGTTGTATTGGAAATAAAATACAAGTATGTAACAATGACAGCAACGTGGAAGAAATACTGACCCAGATTAATAACTTTTAACATGGTGAAAAATCTGTCTTCAAAATCCAGATTCTGAGGAGGCGCTTTAGTGCAGTGATATTTAATAAAGGGGAAACATCCCGTTCTCAGAATGTGGTAGTTGGATCCCTGAACTCTCCAATTAAAGTTTGACATTCCAAACTGGTCATTGTGGACGGAGCTGTAGCGGACACAGTATGAAGTCCACGGAGGAAGTCTGCGCTGCTGCAGGTGACAGGTTAACACCTCCGAAGCAGCTGGCCGCGGACCTGTCCTGCCTAACGTGCTAGGAAACAGAGCGATCTTCAGAAAGAGGCTGTGGGTCTTCTTCAAAAACTCCTTCATGGTTTTAAAGATTCGTATTTTAGCATTCGGACTGCAGAAGGACACACCTATAACTAGCCACACTTGGAATATACCAACGTTTTAAGAGTGAAAATACCAAGTTGTAACACATCAAAGCAGCAGCTGACATGAGATATGCTAGAGCTAGCAAGAAAACTCCCGTACGATTTGCGAGCTTAAATCCTCAGACCATGTCTGAGATGTTCCAACACTGACCTATACACCTGACGTGTCTCTGTAGAAATGCTGAATTCGCGCACATGTATCTAAACCACCTGTGAGAAGAAGAGCAGCTTTCATCTGGTTGGTTTTCTGTTTCTGTTGTGCTTCTTGCGTCTGACCTCGTACCGCGGCTTAACTCATCCGGCTGGAAACGCGTCTCTCCGAACCCGTTCCTCTTTAACAGAATTAACTTCAGTCTGGTATTTATTTATATCAAGTACTCACCGGTTCATTCAATATAGGACTTATATCCTTTATAAGAATTTATAGACTGCCACGTGTTCAACAACCCTGTAAAACGACTAAACGTAAAGTTATTTTGTTCTTTATACTTCTACCGTTATTTACCACAAAAAAATAAGCATGAAAACGACAAATGTATGTTCCAGCTACCAAAAGACCTCTTCAAAATTAACCACCACTGACCCGAGTGCCAATAGGCTAATAAGTGTTTTTGTTGGTTCCATGACCACACCACCTACTCCTTTAAAATCCACTTAAAACCACCACAGCAACTGCTGAAGCATTTCCACGGTTCAGTGAACTGCTGTAGATCAGGACCATGGACAGCAGTCTATAAACTACGTGGTAATTAAACACCGCAAATAAGCCATAATATATACATATACACATATGCTATATTTAATACATGCGCTCATCATTTTTGTTTCTTTTATTATTTAGTCGTATTTTGAAAATGTTTTTAAAAACCTCTTTAAGAACAGACATTTTAATTTATCTTTGGCTATAAATTTTGTGGTATGTGATGTGATTTTTGTTACATGTAATAAAATACCCCCCCATAAATAAATAAATAAATAAATAAATAAATAAACATGTTGTTTTTTTTACATTTGCGTTTTCGTTCATGTTATTTGAATATATCTTTGCCTGTCTTCCTTTTAGCATTTCAGTCGTTTGTGCAGCACTTACCTGCAGGAAGGGGGCCATATAATAAAGCTTGATTGATTCATTGATTGACCGTAATTTGTCAGGGTGATTGGTAATGCCTTAACAACTTCACAAACCAACCGAAATCCCATCTGCATGCTTTATAAATGATTTGCTAAATAATTTAGGTCCAATTCTGTGTGAAATGCAAATAGATAATAATTAAGTGATGTGAAAATAAATTACAGATGTATTTGTCCCAGATGTTTTCAGTGTCTTAAAATATTATTTCTGAAGTCAAATATATGTGAAAATAATGCACACATTCAAATGTAATTCTAGTCTCTGGATTTAAAGGTGTAACAGAGCCACTGGGGTGCTCAATCCTCCATAAGAATTAGTCCTGTGAAGTTTTTCCATTATCACATGTTGTCTTTTTTGCAATACAACTGTCTATTTGAACAGAGGGGGATAAAGCATGACTATGAGTGCTTTTTCCTGGAAATCTAAAATTTTATGTGCTTTAAAAAATGTACATCAAGTAAGGCTCTTGGATAAAATTAACATATATAAATCCTTGATACAAATTACAAAATAAAAATTAAGTACGATTTAAATGTTTTTTTGCAATCTCAAATCCACGAATACACGCATCGTCTCTACTTAGAAAGCTTAGAAAGTCAACGTTCACAGTCCAGTGAGGACCAGACTGAAACACTGTCATGCCACCATATGAGGCGAGTTGTTTGAAATTGTCAGCTTCCAGATGAGGACTTTGACAATCAAACTAGTTGACTCTAATCTAATTTAATAAAAATCAACCACAGTAGTGCATGGCCCAATTTGTACAGAAGAAAGGTATTCTGGGAGATCCTAGTGTGTATTGTGACACCAAACGCAAATATATATATATATATATATATGTACCAGAAGCATTTGACTTGGCAGAAGAAGCATACATTGCTATATACACACATTTGACTTCTTTTTATGCACACACTTTTTGATTTACACATGCAAATTCCTTCTGCATAGGTTTCTGGCAGTGTAATCTTTGTTTATAGTAAAGTATATTCAGGCTTTTGAAACTTTTTACAAAGCCAGTGATTTTACAGATTTGTGATATATTTAGGCTTTTTTTTCAGGAATTTATTTGGAAAGTCCTTCAATCATCTTCAGAGTAGACATATTTAGTTATATTTAGTGATTTTGGAAAAGCAAGTCAGCAACACTGATAATGGAACTATCTAAGATGCAGGTTTAGCCTCCCGTTGAAGCTTGTTCTGAGTCATCTGCAGTATATCTTCTATTTCCTTAATCACCTCCTTCAAGTAAAGCAGACAGAAAAGGAAGCAAACTTAGAGTATTACCTATTATTATTCCATAAAATCATCAACATTAACTTGAAAATATATTCTTATTAGGATATTTATGAGTAGTGATCATGCTTTCAGTTTCACTGATACACAAGTTTCATGACAAATAGATGAGGAGAGATCATTAACTCATTAACATGGTACCATGAAATTGGTTTCTCCTTGGCTTTTAGGGATTGATATTTCCTGATGAATGACTGACAGATGCCGAGCAAAGGTCGCGAGAGCTCTCTGGAGATCCTCTGAGACTGTTCTATTAACGACACCACAAACAAACGAGTTTACTAATGATCCCCAAGTCGCCAGCTAAGAAACAATCACCTTGTTCATCTGATAGTGGTGGTTAAATGAAACTTTCAGCAGACAACATCTTCGCTCTTTAGGGGGATGAGCACAGCTTGATTTAACTGTTACAGCATTGTGGAAGCGAAAGGATTTGTGTGATAAATATGTTAAATAACCCTCTGCTTAACAACTTTTAGAGTTTGTAGCATTACCAAAGCTAGAGGTGGCATCTTAATCTTCTGAAAGAATTGATTTTACTCTTAGCCATGTGAAGTCTTTCACCTAATCGCCTATTATCTTCTTTGGAAGGTGATCGCCTATTTGAACAGAGGAGAGTAAGGCTCCATCTCCCGGGGATGAGCCTCAAATTTTATACACATATATGCAGCAAAAAAACAAAAATCTTATTCTCTTCCACATTATGTTTGTCCATATTTCTGACTTAAAATAATAAAAGATCAGCTTATGGTTTGTCTATAAAGAAAGAAAGTTCATAACTCATGTTTTCTTGTATGGATCTGGTGTAAAATGGTAAATGGATCTGGTGTAGTAAGACATACTTACATCATTCCAATACTGCTTCGCTTACTGCTGTCAAACAAAGTGAAAACTGTGCCTTGCTTTGTCTGAAACGCAAGCAACAAAAAACTGAGAAAAATAAAGCTTCATCATTGTATAGCAAAGAGTACTAACTATTAACCCTGCTTTAAATCTAAGCTCTTTAAATTCACACCTTTTCTGTATGTTGCCCTCCCTCCATGTGCTGTTGTACTCATTAAAGCCTGAAAACAGACTCTGATGTGTAAAATCTGTGCAGTTTCCCTTTGTATTAACCATATAACAGGAACAGTGGCAATGATGATAGAAAAGCGTGCCGATCAATTCTGAATTGTTACCTTTTTGTTAAATCTTATGCCATGGGCCTTGCACATCATAAGGAACACCTTATTGTATAACATGGAAAGGTCAGAGTGAAATAAGTGGTTCCCAATAACTGCACAAAGATTTCCAACTGGAGCCTGGACAAAAAAAATAGACAGAGAGAAAGAAAGAAAGAAAAAAGAAAACAGCAGAAGATGTGAGTGATGACTGTTTGTCAATTAATTCATTGAATCCAATAATTTAAAGTTTGATTATATTTGGCAGCTAAGTATGGTGGTGGTGTGTGAAATAGATAGAGCAGAAATGGCTAAACCCCAGACATGTCCTTAGGGTCACTGCTGAATTTGTGTGTGTGATTAGTGAACGTGATGAGTACGGGGCACATGTGGTAAACTGTTGGGCCTTTCTTAATTAACTGCAGGGAGGAACAATTAATGCTTAGAAGACATGCCAAACACAAGATGAGCTTAATTGTACGACACCAATCAAAGAAACTACAGGTTGGGGACTGCAGATTTTTTTCATTCAATCTAAGATCAAAGCATTAGTGAATCCACAAAAGGAATACTCACTGCACACAACATTCTGTATCACCGTAATAGAGGGATTCTGTTTGCATGTGTCATAAGTAACACCAGAGAGGTTGATTACTTAAAAGTGGCAGGGCTTAGGAGGATAAAAATGTTCCTGCTTCTCAGCCACCTTTGGGAGACTTAAAGAGTAGGCCTAAGCCCCCGTGAGCTCAGGAGATAGCCCATAACTTGCTGTGAAGGGTGTGTGTTTGCAGTTGTCAGATGCAGGGCCCTCACACAACAATAAAAGCGTCCAACTGGGATTTAATTGTGTTTGTAATATGCAGGGCCTTAATGACGGCCAGTGCCGAAGCCATTAACCACTGCAGTGGCTCAACTGCTGTACTGAAGCACCAGGCCACCAACTAAATGAATGTTTGATAAAATAATACAAGTCGCAGATCAACAAGCGTAAACTCGGGCATACTGCTAATAAAAGAGCTCTATTGTTTAAGGCCTGGCACCAGGTTGATGAGGTGTTCAAGCATGCATACACATGCATAATGAAAATGGTATGAATTATTAATGTGTTGATTATTTAGGCTCATCTATCAAAATGATAATGAATTCAGCACCTAAACACCAATTGAGCTCGGTGCATAATTACAGTATTTAGTTGTATTTAACAATAATGAAGAGCAAAACGTTGATCTATCTTTGTGATTACTGAAAGGCTACGAATAGCCTCCATAGTCTCAGGCTGCTTTTTTGTTGCAGAAACTACGTGACGGCATCATTTGATTTAAGAAGAAAAAGAAAAAAGTGTGAATTTAAATTATAGCATCTAAACTCAACACACTGATAGGTGAGTAAAGACATAATTTAAACTGCAAATATAAGCAAATATAAGACGGTACTTTGGGCACGATCTGGTGTTCACAGCATTTCTCGCTGATTGGCATTGGCGCTTCTAAACAGCCTGTGCGGCAATTCAGCGTTCCTCCAGTCATCATCAGAAGCATCTGGGTCATGGCCAGCTGGTTACTGTATGTGATGTCCAGATCAACAGCCCACACCTGCAAACAAGACGTCGTGAACTCTGTGTCATGGAGAGAAGACAAAACTCTATAGACTTAATCATTTCAATTTAATCACAAAAAAAATGGAACATCAAAGTATTTCACCCCCCCCCGGACCTTACAAAGCGAAGAGTTAGCACCTCTTAATCCTTACAGTGTTATTCATGTTAAGAGGCAAACATAAGGAAAACACAGGCATGGTGAGTGTTTGACTGATTTAGGTAATTCAGTTCTGACATGTGCACAAAGTAGATCCTTCCCTGTGTATTTGAATTCGGGCAGCCCTGGGCATGTTTGGCTCAAGTCTGATGAGAAGTAAAGTTCAGTTATGTATGGTAAATGGCATCATTATAAGTATATTAAGGGGTCAGGTATGGTCGTAGCCCTCCGCTTAAACAGGGCTAATTTTCCCAATAATAACCTAATAGCTCTGCCCTTTCTTCAAAAGTGACAAATAAATCACCAGTGAAGGAGTTGTTAATAACTAAGTGGCAGTTGGCTGCCTCCTTTAGCCGTTCCTATTTGTCAAAGTAAACGCTCCTGCCACCGAATGCAAATTGCTGCCTGTCTGAACCCGCAGTCTCGGTAACCCGAGTACTTTATCTCCACCAGCACATGGACATCTGACCATACGCAGTAATTATCTTAAATGCTTCACTGTGTTTTATATGAAATTTGAATATATTGTAAAGCATATTGCACAGTCTGCTTCTATAACAATTGTTTTTGGGACCGATTAGTGCGACAGCGTGTAAAAAACAATTCCGGAGAGATACCTGAAAATGTGAGATGTTTGGAAAACTTGAAAAGATTGGCACAAGCGGGAAAACTGGAAAATGTGTGACATGTTTAACTGAAAAATTTGTTTTTAAAATGTTATAGAGACAAAAATAGCTTTTTCCTGATTTGACATAATCTGATTTATAGGGCAGAAGTTACGCAGTTTTGGTTAGTAACCTTTTCTTCCCAATAAGAAAATGCCCAAACTTATGATTTATAAACTGCAGAAACAAGTATGAAAATTTCACGAGGTACATAAAAACGTCAAAAAGAAAAAGTACAGTATGTGGATACAAAGTTAAAAGAAATTCAAGGTGGGAAACACTTTAGCAGAACTGAGTGAGCTTTTCTGTAGGTGGTACTTTAGCTACCTGTGGGCAGATTCACGTCTCTATATATCAGGTTGATACCTGGGCCTGAGTGATGGACACATTTCACCAAGCCATTCACTCAACTCACTAAAACTCATACACCCCTGTCCCATTGTTGCTCTTAACAAAGCTGTGGGAAATGTAAGCCTGGATTGTACCTGTTTTCTATTGCCTTGCATTTTCATTAAAAGCCCCGATGCTGCAGCTGGGGCCCCACCGTTCCACAATGTGAGGAAAGACTGCAAGGGCAAACATATGTGACCCACTTCTTCCCATCAAATAAAGTAGGCAGCTTTTAGCAACAGGTTTGAATCTAAATTGATGTTTAAACCCAGACAGGTTTGCCCATGTGGCTCTCTTCCATCTAAGCTTTGTGTGTGTGGGGAGATGGTTAAGAATCTGTCATTAATGTTCCTGCCTCTATTGAAGCACACGCTGTTTTATAGTCTATTCTTAATTATGCTGTCAGTGAGTCCCTTTCAATTTCAGGTCAACATTGAAGATGAAAATTAATTTTAAGCCTGTCATTATTTCATTCTAAACAGGTAAAGGAAAAAGGGCCTGATTCTGTCCCGAATACATTTAAGAAATTTCTGCTTTTAGTGTCACCATTTTGTCACTGAAATGACAGTTTAATTTGACTAAATAAAATCACAGGATGTAAGAAAGTACTGCAAGTTGGTTTTTTACCCTAAAATAAATACAGCATGGTAGAGTCCACAGTCTGTGCAAAGCCTACTGACAAAAACATTCCTGGCTGGATTTCTAAATCTTCAAAGAAAGAAAAAATGCTGATAATCTAAAACAAAATCGGACATTTGAGGTTATAGGATGCAAATTGCAACACTGCTTTGCTTACATTGTACATTACATCTAATCCAGAAGATACTACCCTCTAGTGGCAAGTGTGTTCTTTCTCCAACTCCGGCATGTCTATTATGAATATAAACAAAAGAAGGAAAGTCGGAAAAGTGCAGGGACGATATTTTTTGAACTGTTCTGAATAAAAATCCATCATAAATAACTAGAGGACAAATTGTATTCTGCTACTGGTGTTCTTTCATGTTTTTTAATGAAAGAAGGGGAAAGAAGATAGTGTCCTTCTTTCTTCTTTGTGCTTTTGTAAAACCTGTAAAATTCCACAGTATTTTATAGACTACATTACATACAAAGCATTTCATCATACAGCTCCAAATCAATAGGCAGTCAGTCAAGCCACATGTTAGGAGCAGAGGTTAAAGCATCATAAACCAGTCCATTTCAAATATCATAAATCAAAGTGCTTTCAGCAAAACTTAATCCTGACAAATGAAATAAGACTTCCATGCTGCCTGGCTATAATAGCGAGATACATTTCAGCCGACTGCTGCAGGTAGGGGTTAAACACTGACAGGGTATCCCCCCACCCGAAGCTGCCAAATCACTTTGGAATGACCTATTGTCTGAAAGATAGGTGCCTCTGAAATTCTCAGTATTGTAAGGTTAAAGGGCAAGCCTTAAATGGTGGAATCAGTGTATCGACACAATAAGACTTGACAGTTTATTAGATGGCCTTGTGACACATTTGCTCCCAGTGCCCACAGTTTGCCTTATCTTTTTTTTTAGATCCCAGGGGACTAATATGGGCGGCACCTAACTGCTCCTATGGATCCAGCCTAAAAATTTATCTTTTCCACCAATACGTTGAAATAAAAGCATTTGCAGAATGTGTTGTAACACCTTAGATCATATCTATTATGATAGATAAGCTAAGATCTTCTCTGTTTGTGTCTCACCTTCTTCTCCATGGTGTTATGGTCCAGAAAGCTAACGAGATCCACAGAGACATAACCTACGATACGCCGCTGCAGGCAGGCCCGGCCTACACGGGTGCAGATGGAGTGCAAAGTTTCTGGGTGTACAGAGCTCTGAGGAACAATGGAGCCTATAGCTTCAAGTTTACAACCACCATGGAGTTGGTCTCCACAAGAGAACATGGTCACTTCACCCCCTGGCTCCAGCAGCAGATCTACTGTCAGACAGGTGACACTGTTTGAAGGGGGGTAGGCCTCCACCACACCTCCTGGGAACATAGCAGAGCAGATAAATGGCTCTAGTACCCTCAACAAAACACAGCCTAACAGTAATACAGGACCTGAACTCTCCTAGCAGCTGTTTAGCAATCACAGAAAGTTACATGAAAATTATTGAATTTCGCATTTCACAAAGGCAACACCTGTGAAGCAGGAACGACATAGGAAATCCATATTACATGCTGCTATATTTGCAAGTGAAAAGCATTCAGTGCCTGACAATAGATATCTAACCTTGCCTGAGGAAGGTCTTCAGGAAGCAGGCCCAGTTGGGATAGCAGGAGGTTTTAGCAGGCTGGGCATAATGGGTCAGCCATTCTGGGATCTCATCTAAATATCTGAGCAGCACAGTCTCCTACAGAAAGAAAGTGCATACATTAAGCATCTACTGAATATTGTGCAAATTTTAGGAGTTTTTGTATCAATTCAATGCAAAATAATAAGTTTCAGTTACTTCATTATTATTAAAGCTTTGTATGTGTTGACCATATTATTGGAAGCACATTGTGTTTGACTCCAGTGACTGCTTGTTGTCCCCCAGACCTTGGGTGGCTGCTTCAATTTCTGTGCAAGTGTCTGATGGATATTGCGGGAGGGTCCATCTGTGAGTGACAGCCTATTATCAGAAGGCCTCAGGAGTCTAATGGCTTTAACTCACAGCCTCCAAGCAGCTGCCCTCAATAACAACTCTCTCCACTGGGCAGTTGATGAATACGTAAGCTAACCCCATCTATCTGGGGATCAATCAGGGCTTGACTGAGATCGATATCACTCTTGTTTCTGTAACTAGGAAATGCCATAATGGTTACACCACTTAATTATGCTGTTAATTTCTAACTTTTGTTTTAGGTTTCCCTGAAACAGTTTGACAACAACAAGTACAACTCTCTTCTTATAAGGCTATGATGGCTATATTTAAAATACAATGCCCTGACTAAACCCTCTGTAGCCAGTATGACAACAACAACAATGCTGTACATGTGGCGCCAACAGAGAAGAATTTAATTTTTTTCATACACAATAAAACATGAAAAACATTTTTAAGAGATGACTAAATTATAAGTAGAAATAATATCTTTCTTCTGTCCTCATACTATCAAGATCATTACTTTGTTTTGAGTGCACGCTGTTGGGCTTCACTGGAGACAGGACCAGAGATTATACTGTTGATATTCCAGTCATGTAACAGCCATCATCATATTCAAGTACTGTAAGAGGCGAGGTCAAATGCTACACAGTGATTCCCCCTATACAAACCATAAAGCACACAATGGTGCGGCAAAAAGTGTAAGGGAACGGTTGTCATTCTCAACGGAAGAGCAAACTCACCCCGGGACTTTGCCTATGCAGTTCACAGAAACAGCAGGACAGTAAGAAAAGAAAGAGAGGTATTTTGCAATAAATTATTTGGACTTAAACTGCGTATAGTACCCTGTGATAGGATTCAGCCTTTGCTTGGTGTCCACATAAAGCCAAGCAATCTGGTCATAAATAAAATAGATGTTGCCCTGGCTCTTTGATTGCCATTTCACCTCTCCACTACATAGCACAATAACAGGTCTCGGGAACAGGAAGATATAATCAGGCTACTTATATATTTCGCATGAATATTTGCTTTACTTCAACCTCATCCTTGAATTTCTTGTACAAACTGAGGCAAAATTTCTTTGCAT
>NW_005187436.1:3759525-3786932 GCF_000239375.1 Pundamilia nyererei | reverse complement strand
AATGTTAATATTATTTTGAACGAGCACATGGTATCATCTGACTCAAGCTTTCTCATATGGAGCCCGTCAGAGCAAGCAATAATTAAGAAAAAAGGGCCAGTCACACTCATTTATCCCCCATCTACTTTTATAGTGAATATAATGGGACTTTAACTAAACTATGACACATATGATAATATACACTTTAATAATCTCTTTGATATTTATTGGTAAACAATTATTGGTGAAAGCTGATAAATTATGGATTAGTATTATAATGCTTAATTTGATCATTTGTATTTGATTAATAATTTATTAAAACTACTGTTTTCGTAAAGCTTGCGAAATATTCTGGAGTGTATTCACTGTCATTACGAGTGCAGTTAGATCTATTGTTTTTCAGCAAAGTGCTCTATTAATGAGCGTCATTTCTCAAAATGTATGAAGAAGGTTAAACATTCATGATAGTTTTTGCTGTGTGAAGAAGATAACGATTAGATACATTAATATAACATATTAATATGCTCGGATCTACTCAACAATACTGTTTTATGATCTTTCAGCACAAAGAGCCAGATTGCACTCTTCTGTATAAAGCATTTCAACAGAAGGTCAGTATGATTCACATTCAAGTGGCTAACAGATTTTAGGAGAAAACAATATCGTAAGAAAAACATCATGCAATGAAGAGCACAGGATGTGGGCTTTGCTTTGATTAAAAGAGCAAGGTGTAGAATAAAGGCCAGTTAAAGTGTTGTGTCCATATGGCCCAGAAGCCCCGAGGCTGTCGGCCTACACTGGGGGCCTCGGCACTCTTCCCTCTCCATGGGACCCCAGCTGGTGAAAGAAACCCCATTTACTTCCCTGTGCTGCTTCAGCCACCATTATGGACCTTGGCTGTGGCTCAGCCACTCTCTGCCATAATTAACAGCACCAAAGCCACAACAATTACAGCCCCGCACTACACATACACTCTGAATTAAAGAATGAGCTAATAGGAACAAAAACAGAGGGAGCCACAAGAACCTTGAGATGACTGCTATTCTTCCGAATGGAATAAAAAGTAAAATTGTTGTGCTCCAAGCCCACAATCATTAGCCTGTAATTAGTTTACACAGTGCTCCCAGTTAAATGGCAAAATACGGTAATTAACACATGACAGAAAATCAAAGGCTACTTTGTAAGCATATGAGAAATAAGAGCCAGGGGCTCAGGCGCTGTGTACAGATTGCATTTGTTGTAAATGAATGGTTTACCATTGATTAAATACATTTTATTTGTTCTAAATAGATCCAAGATGAAACCAGGATTTATATTTTCAGGAAAAACAAATGAATTCTTGCAACATCGCATTTGCAATTTAGACTTTATTTTACAGAGAGCTCAGATCCATCTAATGAGTGTAACAGATGTAAAAAGCTCAGTATAGCAAATATTAGCTACTATTAATGTAATTTGTATTTAAACTATTCAGTTCTGTTCTATACAAAGTTACTGATACAGTGACAATTCACAGCAGCCATCACAAAGAACTTTACATGCTAAGGTAACAACTAAGGCGAAAACCTCACTCAAGCTGCAGAGTAAAAGTATCAAAATACACATTACTTTGGGAAAGTCTTGAATCTCCCCCCATTTCTTTAAATTTCGTTTTAAAGGATGTATTTTCTCCTAATTTCCTAAGTGATCTTGAGCAATATTTCTCTAGACTTTTTGAAGTTTTTCTTTGGTTGCTTCTTCCCTTATTTTCAGTCCAGTCCTTGCAACTGGCCATCTTCAGAAGAATATTTTTTTCTTACTTTTTTTTGTTGAGCCACACAACAAGCAACTCAGCAAAGAATCAATTGTAAATTGTATCTTTAGGAACTTTGTTACTAGCTGCTGTCACATAAACACAATTTGCTTCCAATTCTTTAACCGAATCTACAAAAAATGACATAAAATTAAAAAAAAACTATCTGCAGCACATGAACAGCAGATGAAAGTCCTTAAGAAATATGAGAAAATCCAATAAAGACCTGAGCCAGGGACTGAGAGATACATTTGACACTTTAGTTGATCTATTTGCTGTCCCATTAGAAATGATCCCAGTGGAAAGGTTGCTGCCAAGAAGCGATTCTTAAGAAAGAAAAATTACACAAGTACTAGACTGAAAATCAGTGGCAACAGGTCTTAAAAAGCAGTGAACCAAATTTGAAGATTTTGGTTTAAATCGCTGTTAGTATGGACGGAGGAGGTCAGGATCCACCATCTGTAAAAGCTGATTTGCAACATCCAAAGAAGAGCTTCAAGAAGCCTATTGCAACAAAGTCTTCCTAAAGGTGGTGATACCAAATGTTGACTTTCAATGTTGTTAGAATGGTATAAACTCTGTTTATGCCTTATATACTGTATTTATTTGTATGTATGTAGACATTTCAATAAGTCACTGCACTTGTTTTCTTAGGAAAATATAAAAATGAGGGGGTGACTCAAGAGTTTTGCACAGTACTATACGGATAGGCAACAGTATGTTAAATACACTATGTGTACCGTGATTTGTTACTGTTGGATGAGTTAAAGCACTCTAGGTTATGTGTGTGTTTCAGGATATATCTATATGTATAAAATATGTATAAAATTAAAAAATGTCATCTATTGATTTACTGTTCTGAGGCTCCTGGGATGACGTTTAAAATACTGTACTAAGGGAATCAGCATTGCCACTGACCCCAGGGTGAAAAATGACATCTCTTTGACCCTAATGTGACATACACTTTTGTTCCTTCAGTGACAGAAGTGAATCTAACCCTTTTTTGGGGCTCTCTCTTCTTCTGAACACCTGGGCACAGTCTGGACTTTAATATCCAGTCGCTACTGTAGTGTTATCTGTTAACTATTTAGTTGTTACCATGTTAACTTAAAGTGGGAGATTCCTCATGGGTGCTGTAATAATAATCGCAATAAACTTTATTTGTATTGTGTTTTTGCAAAACCACTGCTTTGGAGAGAGCCATAAAAACAGGATATAAATAGTAAAAAAAACATAAATTTGGTGAGATGTAATAAGGAAAAGTAATCAAAAAAGAAAAGCAGAAACTCCAAATTCAAACTCATTTAATAAAACATTGCATAAAATTGAGTGTAAAATTATGCTCAAAAATTTTAAGTCACAGGAAGATTGACATAATGCTCTGAGTCACATCTTTACCTGAATGCATTTTGGGTTCCACAGCTCCGGACCGTAACGATGATACTCCTGCAGAGCCCACTTATAGCAACTAAGATGGCATGTATCACAATATGCTGTACCGTGGCTGCCATCCTCTGAGTCAATCTTGAAGAGCCAGCGCTGCACATCAGTGTTTTGAGTCATAAGCTCTGCCAGTGTTTCATGAAGCTTGACCAAGATTGAAAAATGTGCAAACTAAATTAACACAAACATTAGGAGGGAAAATGTATTATGTTTTCATCTGTTACTGAGCAGTGATGAAGGACTGTGTAATGCAGTATTTGGTGTCTGACCTGGTTTAGCGAGTAGATGTCTCCTTGACCAGGTGGCACATCGACCTCTGCCCCCACAAAAATTCTCCTCCCTCCAGATTTGGTGCTGTAGTGTTGAGCAATAGCAGGTTCTGGACCCAGGATTGGTAGCCCTAACTCATCAGCTACCGCCAGGTCATCCACGTGGGCAATTCCACCCACAATATAGGCATGCTTCCCCTGGATCAGGTTTCTGATGTGCTTCAGGGTTTGTGGACTGTACTTCAGAAGTGTAGACAGGCACATGTTATGGGTCTGGAAGAGAAGAGGGGAGGACGATTATTCCTGAAGCGGAGCGTTTTCACTGTCTCTTCCAAGGGTTGTTTCTTGACCTGATTTATCACTGTGTACACAAAACAGATCTATTATTGAAATAGCCAGCAGGGTTTTGACCTCTCCTGTATTCTAGCAGGTTGAATTGATAAAAGCTGCCTGTGGGAGGCCTCCCCTATCCTTCACATCTTTAATGTGTGCTCCCAATGAGCTCCTTGGGAATACAACTAATTACTTCACATCTGTATTTATTTGATCCACATGGAATTATCCCTTCTGTCACTGGCAGAATGCGCTGCCAGCCATGGGTAGCAGTGATTCATCTCAGCAACACGTCTGGCACAGTTTAACAACAAAACAGCAGGAAAATCAATAAAAAGAATGAAGAAGACCATGTCATGTTGCACATTCAATCTAGCGCAAAACGATGGAATAAGATGGATAGAATGGCTGGATGTGCAAAGATAAATATAGCAACAGCTTCACTTTTATAGCAGTGAGATACTCAGAACTATTAAAAATACAGCCTTTAAATGTAATGATGAGTTAATTAAACCACCCACTATGGAATTTAATCATCTGCTGAACAACATCTGAAAACACCCTCAGTTAAATTCAGTAAAACTTGCAAAATATGTAGAGTTTTGGTTTGACAAGTAGAAAGAAAGATGAAAAAATGTTAGACAGAGTGTAGCGCTATAACAACAACCTCCTTTGGTACCCTCTAGAGGATAATTTATAAACTACAAACGCTTGTGGCATCTATAAATATATAGTAGGCAGATTTCTGTGCTCAAAAGGCACATTGTTATCATGTTAATACTTAAAAGTTGCAAGTAAATTGGTGAATACTGTCATCCTTACTGGGAAATAATCTACAGCCTCAGGTGTGAGGATGATGTAGCGTCTCACGGAGGATGAGGCTCGAGCGGTCGTGGTATCAGCCCCATCTGTGGCTCCATCACACTTCAGGAGGCTGGTGTAATAGTCCAAGATGTCGTTTCCCAGATGCTGGGGACATATGTAGATCACCTCCACATTTTCATCTACAATTACACAAAGAGTGTTTTACAAATGGCATGTTTACAGATATGAACAATAAAAAAACGGAAGCTGTGCAGCTTACCTCTAATATCACACAACCTGCTCATTTGGATGTTCTGTAGGATGTCAAAGCCTCTCAAGTTCAGTCGTTTCCTCTGAGAGTATCCTGTCAGAAAAATGTTATATGTTATCTAACAGTTTAAAAATCTGTAGCTCTGTACAACTACTGATAATGCGTGTGTTACTAGACTTGGGGATGAGGGACTTAAGTCTAATCACACTGTAGTGCAATCCGATGATTAATTTAGCTTAATAACTAGCAGGTGCTGTGCCTGTCGCGTGCTGGGAGTCCTGCTGCACCATGTCCAGCCACCACTGAACTACATTCAGTGATACCGCCAGGATTTTAGCCCATGTATGTCTGGATTTCTGCCTGAGAGAGAATCCTCAACTGAATCAAGGTAATTAAATGATTGGATTCATGCTAATTAACAACAATGGGGTTCAACTTTCTAATTATCCTTGCTCACACAGCACTCTCTGTAGTCACCCCAAGTGCAAATAAAGCATTCCATCTGCTAGTAATTAGGCTTAATAATTTTAGACAATCGCTCAATGATTTACAATGCACATGCCTGATTACAGTCTAAATGTGGATGCTGTGGTGAAATTAGAACAAGAACCGATCCTAGATTGCACTCTGTGTTTAGCGTGAAAAACACAGCAGCGATTCCTCTTTTGTGTCTTTTTTTTCTGCCTTTTTTTTGCGCAGCAATAAAATAAGACCTTTGTGCCGCTTGTAAATATTCACCATAATGGCTTTTCATTTGCTTAATCTACAAATTAAATGGCGATTGAGACTAAATTGTTCAGTTCCCTGGCATGGGGACTGTCATCATCCTGTGAGTGCTTTCCTGCAGAGAGTCATTTGAACGAGACAGAGTGCCTGCACCAGGGCCACAGACTGGGGCAGCAGAGTGGTGAGACCGGGGGTGACTGCTGCTAGATCAGATGTGCTTGTGTGTGTGCAGCAGGCAAAGAAAGCTACCTAATGAAGGGATGTGGATAATGGTCCTCTTGAAGGACTGGATGCGTTTCCAGTTGGCTGCCAGATGCTGGGGACGGAAAAAAGGAGCGATCAGAGATGGGATCGCCAGAGCGTATGCACACACACACATACACACACAAATCATCATATCATTGCATAGCTAAAACACATCAAGCCAATCTCTCTCTGGGCTCACAGAAGCAAACCAAGCATAAAATACCACCGTAATTAAATTAAGCGTTTACTTTAGGAACATCTTCTCACAATTAATTCAATCAGCAAGGTACATGATGCTACTGCCAGGGGAAGATTAGCAGGCTTAATTACCAGGGTATGAATGCTTTAAGAGTGAGAACATACATTTAGTGCATGTATACACACACAGTAATGGTAAAACTAAATGAAGTTGTAGGCACTAATTAATATTATGTCAGCGCTCTAGAAGATGTTCAGCCAGATGACACAGAGACATGACATCTACAAGAAAAGGATTACAGAATATTACGTATGTAGAACAATTGAACTGTCACAGCAGTCTTTTTTAAATAGAAACACTGTTTTATTTCCCATGTCTAAGATTACAAGTTAACGTAGTTAAGTATACGTCGTGCATTCTGCCATGTTAAGGAGATGTTAAAATATTTGGAGATACTGAACATAAACTTTGGGAAGCCTGGAAGTCTTCAATGAAGAAAATCAGTCTTTTCAGCCTAATAAATAAAAAAACGAACTTGTTTTTAACTGCAGTTCTGGTGTAGATTATATGTACCGTCACTCTTTTGCATCTCTTAAATTATGCCAGTGCGATTAGAACATGTTTACTGTTTATTTACACGTTAAAATTCACAGTAACATATTATTTTTGAATGAAGAAAAAATCCCTTTCCAGTATGTGGGCAATATATAAAACACATTCTCTGAACAATATTTGATTTTCTTCACCTAAATCTGCCTTGTAGCTTACTGAAAAACGCAGAAGCCATGACTATGTAAATATATTTTATTTCATACTAGTGGAATAAGATTCATTAGTTGTTCATTAGATCAGGATTGATACTTAATAGCACAAATCATGCTCACTTGCTAAAAAGTGTGGCATTTTTAAAAGCAGAAAGATATATTTTTTAATATTTCCTAAATTAATCTAAGGTTGTAAAAAACTGGTAAACAGGTAAAAGTGCTACAGACAGTGTAGAGCGCTGTCCTATCTTATAAGAATATCAATCCTCTCTGGGGTGAAGAGAAGTAGCCTTGTGCTTGATCGACAAAGAACACAATTGATGTGGCACTGAGAAAATACATAATCAATTTTTTTCATTAAATCAGATGTTGAGTATCAGAAGAGAGAGAGGGGAAACCTTTCCCTTTTAGAGATCAAATAACTAACAAATGCCAAAACACGTATTTCATTTTTATAACATTTCATCATATGTGTAGTAATTATTACTTGAACTGTAACAGACAATCAGCTGATTGTCCCTAGGCTTTGTAGCCTTCATTACCACTGTTTCTGCTTCTGTCTTCTTTTACAGTGTGGCTATACTTATATTTATTGTCTTCATCCCGTCCACTTTTCCATTGTCTTTTTGTTTTCTCCTTAAACTTTACTAAAATGTGTATATCTGGGTTTGTTTCTTTAAATCTCACACTGTAAGTACTAGAGAAATGCATTTTTTACCACTGTAAACAATTGTCTATAACACTGCATCTTAGCATAGCATTACATGGCTTCTGTCCAAATTTCTAAAATTGTCTTGGTGTTCTAGAAATGACCATGTGCCTTAAAAAATGCTTGTAAAATACAGAACATTTATACTAAACAGAATCACAATGTGCAACCTTATTTTAATGAAAAGGAATCCATTTACAGTCAAAGGACAAATATCAATGGATTCATTGGATTTGGAGAAATTGAGAGAATAGTCAAGAAAACAGGTACCAGAGCATTATTAGGTAAAAGAGAGATGGAAGCGAGAAAGTAGCATCACCTGTGCTCGGCTGCGGCTGTTTTCCAGCTGACTAAAACGCCGAGCCTGCAGGGCCTTCCTGACACGGCACAGCTGAGCGTGCATCAACCATGAGATGGCAATGGTGCCCGCCGCCCACTTGCGGCGACAGTGGCACAAGTAGGCTGTCCGGGCTAAGTAGCGCCTCCAGGAGGACTGGATGTGGATGGCAGCGGCCTCGATGCCTCCCTCTCCCTTGTAGCGCTGACCTGGGTGCGAGATGAGTTCTGAAACCTCCTCCCAGTTTTCTAGCACTGAGAGGACAGGCATCGCTGAAGGAGCCTTACTCCAACCACTATCCCAAACATGGCTCAGCTCCACCAGGCGCTCTCCACCCACTTTGGCTAAAGGCACAGCAAACTCCCTGAGCAGTTTTTGCAGGGCCTCTAGAACATCAACCACACTGCTCCAGCACAAGACAAAACACTGCTTGAAATGACAGAAGTCTGCAGCCATTGGGTCGACCTGTCCACTTCTGATTGTAAAAAGGTACCTGGGGATATCTACAGGCAGGCTCTAAAGAGGAAACAAGTGAGAGACACCCAGCTTAGTTATTAATAACAGTGTTACAATTCATGAAAATGTTGGTTTTTAGCACCTACTATTTTTGAATTAGTGTACCTGAGGACTTCTAGGAACCATGCTCTTGGAAGTTGTGGTGAAAGCTGGTGTCTCAGTGGGTGTGCAGTCTTTGTCTGCTCTTAAATAAGTGGATTCAGCTTTTGTTTTACATACTGGCTGTTCGTGGCACGTGGACTTTGAATCTATCAGGGCAAAATTCACAGAAAGACCCAGATATATTTTAAAAGTGATCAGAAGTCAAATCAAGCATCAGCTATCTCTTCAAGAACAGAGTCATTGAGATATTTAACCTAAAATCATGAAAGAAAAACTAAAACAGCTAGAAGGATGAGACAAAAAACATAATAGCTTTGGCAAATCTGATGGACTTTTATCCAGATTCTTAAAAGTTTGGTATTCTAAAAAGTAGAACTTTTAGCAAAGATAAATGACATTTTCCATAAAAGACATTTTTTAATATTCCCTAAATAATAAATTCAAGGTTAATGTAAAAAGCAGACAGAAACAGGAAAAACTGCTACAGACTCTGTAGAGCGCTGTCCCATCTTTGAAAAATATCAATCTTCTCTGGGATAAAGAGATGCAGCCTTGTAGTCGATCGACACAGAACACAAATTTGGATGTGGCACTGTCCTCGTTCATCCTCTCCCAGGATTAAAAAAATATATATAATAGTATCTAAACTTAATACTACTAACTTAATATAAAAATTTATATGATTTGGAGTTTGACACTATAGAGTATTGTGGAATTACTGACTTGATCAAAGTTTCCGCAAACATTAAGCAAACACAGAATGTCAAAAGATGTTTGTCTGGAGTATAAAAGATGAGGAGATGGTGTAGGGGTGGTGAAATGCTGCTAACCTGTCCCAAAGTCTTCTTTGGGAACTACCAGGATGTGATGGCCCTTTGATTCAGCTCCTTGAAGATTCACCACAGAGCCAGAGATTATCCTGTCACCTTTTGCCTGAACAGGAGATTTTCGCAACATCAGTGACTGCACATCAGATGTAAACACAACCAACAAAACGCTGCCTGACATTACCTGCTACTGTCCACATTAAAACCCATCTGTCCCATTAGACATGAAAACATTTTCTAGGGGAATAAGTATAAACGGTTCAGGATAGCATGCTTTATCAGAAACAACAGGTTTGCTGCATTCATTAAGAATTTAGAAAAGTGCCACTGGCAATAGGACCTTCGCTGTAACTCACTGTCAATCATAGTTATTCAAATCTGTTAACCTTAAACATTTTAATTCATAACACTGGATTACCATAAAAATAAAACAAGATTTATTGGCCTAATTTCAGTATGAATTTGTTGTGACTACATTTAAACATTTCACAACTCATAAAACAGAAAGTTTGTGCTCCTCCAGATTTGTCACCTAATGTCCTTTCTTTTGTTCTTCTCAGACCACTGAGCTCTTTGACAGACCACAGGTAGCAGCCAGGTGCAGTGAGATTCTCCCCTCAAAGGCACACATCTGTTTCAGATGAGGTTGGGAAAAAGGTGGCACCCTTTGTAAAATTGCTAAAATGCAAACGCTCATTGCCTGGCATGGGTATGGAGAGAAGAAGAGCTGGCCTGAGTTGCAGGAGATGGTAGCAGGCAGAGAGCCAGTGGTTAGCAGTTGGGGAAGCTACGGCTGTCTTATTGGCATGCTGGACCAGGTATCCACTTCTGTCTTGAGACAGCTGTAAACCAGTAGCCCATAGCACAGCAATCAGGCGCCTGTTACTTTAGAAGAATGCTGATGTGCTGCAATCTGCTGCTTTCCGCTTTCTGCAGCCAGCAATTCCATCTCTCCTATATCAGAGTGACAGTCTTGGCCTATGTTTCTCGTGTCAGGTAGAGATTCCCAAAAACATATCAGAAAAGTGTGTAAAATAGATCTAAAACTAATGCCGACCTTTGCAAAGATTAATTTGTTTGCTGTGACAAGTGCTGGATGTCATCCCTAAGCCAAGTGACCTTTACGTCACAGACTGTCTGAACATGAGACTTGAGGCATCTATTAATACAGAACACTACCATCACTCTTCACTCCAGCACACACTGTCTATTGGAAGGATTAGAGAGTAAGTATCGGGGAAAAGAACAATGATATCTAATTCACCACAGGTGCAGCAGAAACTTTTCTCACTGTACAAAGCAAATACCCGGAGGAAATAATTATTATTTCATGATTAAACTCTGACAAAACTATGATTATAGCCGAGACTTCATGCAGTGAATGGTGTCCTTTCCAGCGGTAAGACTGAAATGCCCCATGAAAACATTTAAAATATAATTAGAAAACATTGAGCCTGATGTCTGCAACAAATGAAAAGTCGAAATTCTCTTTTGTGGTTCCGTTTTACAAAGCCACTGCAAATTATCTGTCAGCTACTTTGTGTAGAGTATTCAATCCGACAAACTGTAGCACATAATTTTTGGAGAAAGAAACAACTATCGACATAATAAACAGATTCAAGGGCTCCAGAGAAAAGCTGACTAAAGTGGCAAGTTCACAGGGTTTATTTTAGACCCACCTGTGATAAATAATACATCACAATAAGAATAACTGGATTAAGAGTTGTTTATGTTATAACATTATGTATATGATCAGTAAATGTAATACCATGTTTATACTTCATTTGAAAGACCCTATGGCTTTCTGTAAGGTGTAGTTTCTAAAGAAATCATGCATGATAGCAAACTACAACTACAGGTTATTCTACATTTATGGAATATTACTTACCTCATTTGCTCTCTTCCTGTGAGTATCAGTAAGCAATTTCCCAGATTTCTGATGCCTAATGGATCTTTTGTTTGGCAAACATATGTTCAATGCTAACTTGTCCTGAAACAGAGAAAGGAAAAAAAATCAGAAATTGTAATAGAAGATGCACTCTCATTAGTCTATTCATTAGGTATACCTCATCAGTACCAGGTTGAACCCCCTTTTGAATCATAGCTGCCTTAATTCATCATGGCACAAGTTTCATCAAGGGGCTGCAAACATTCCTCAGAGACTTTGGTACACATTGACATGACAGCATCACGCCACTAATACAGATCTGTTGCATCCCAGAGGTGCTCTGTTTAAGATCATGTGACTGTTGAGACCATTTGAGTACAGTGAACTCATTGTCATGTTCAAGAAACCACTTTGAGGTGAACAATCTTTGTGACATGGTGCATAATCCTGCTGGAAGCAGCCATCTGAAGATGGTTACACTGTAACCGTAAAGTGATGGATCAACTCAAAGGAGTCTGGCTATTCTCCTCTGATCCAGAGAACTGTCGCTCACTGTATATTTTCTCTCTTTCAGACAATCCTCTGTATACCTTATAGAGATGGTTGTGCAGGAAAATCCCAGTAAACTAGCAATTTGTGAAATACTCAGAACAGACCGCCTGGCGCCAACAACGCTACGTCCAGAGATCATCTTGCCCATTCTGACGCTCAGTTTGAATTTCAGCAGGTGATTTTGTACATTCCTAAATGCACCAAGTTGCTGCCGTGTGATTGGGCTATTGATATTTGCATTACATGCTGTTAATGCAAACAGGTGTACCTAATAATTTTTCCAATGAGCGTGTAAATAGTTAGGATTTTTGCTAAACAAAAAAGGTATCAATCCTTGCCCGCTTTTACCTTCCCTATCGTATTGCACGTGTTTAGCTTGTACACACCCTCATTAATTGAAAAAAGGTCATTTATTATCCTTTTTTAAAGTTTCTGAATGCACATAATAATCTACCTGTTCCCCTGCTGGAGCTCCTGGAAGGTTTTCTCTCTGTTTCTTCACATCTGAGATTTTCTCCAGACAAGGAGTCCTGTGTAAAGACTTTCTTTCAGACTCACAATCCCAATTAACCAGAATTCACAACAATTCTAAACATGTTTAATCAAATTTGCAAAAAGGTAATGGTTGAGCAAAATATTCCTACTAAAAATACTACTTACCATTTAGAAATAGTCTTTTTTTGTAAATCTTCAATGGGAGGAAGAACCAGCTGCTGCTTATTCACTGTTTTCAAACAATCCTCTGCATGTTTCTACAGACAGTCAAGAACTTATTAACTGTCGGTTCTTACGTGTACTGTGTTTCACTTAAGTCTCTTTATTTAATATAAATGCTACTGTGCGTGAAGATTTCTCACCCTGATGTCCAGGGCCTGAGTGTTCAGTGTTGTCCTCCCCTCACTGACAGTCACTTTCTCAAGACTAGGTTTGAGTTGTCTTAAATCGTCTTCCACCTGCAATACAGTCATAAAATGTAAATACTCCAGAAAATGACCTAAAAACAGCATACACGAGTTTGATGATTTAGCGAAAGGCAAGATAAGTCAAGGAAACTTTACCCGAACCGAAACAGCTCCCGACTTGTCTTCCTTTTTAACCACTTCGGACATTTTTTTTCATCATTATTTATGGGTTTGTAACTGAAATATATATAGCACAATGGCGAACTGTACTAGTTACCCCAATGACTTTTCTACAGTCATTGAGTTACCCACTGTTAGCGAAACAATTAGCTTGTCACCAGTGAAAGTTTCTGATTCGCTACACGTAACCTTGACGACGAGACACCGTGCAGCTCATTTCTTCCTGGAGTTTGACAGTCAGGCATATAAGGGTCACGTCTAAGTAAATAATTGTTTATCCCAATGCTCCTATCCCATTGCCACATAACCATGGCCTTTACTTTAATCACCTTCTAAAACATATCAGCTGATGTTAGATTTGTTCACAGTGTCCCTCCACTTCACATAAACGCAGAGTGCAATTTTTTGATTTTGCTTTTTAAATAATTATCATTATCATCATCATCATTATTATTATTTTTATTATTACTTAGTTTCAATGATGGATCGAAAAATATTTTTACAATTAAACGTCACAAGACTGTTTAACGTGCACCGGAAGAGGCCGGTCAGAGTTGAAAGGTCTCCCAAGTTTTCCATCGTAACGCTAAGCTAATAGCTGAAGAAGCTTTCTCTCCAATTTATAATTAAAATGTCAGCTTCAGAAGAAAACACAGAAATAGCCACCCCGTGTGTGCTTGTCACTAGCTGTGACAGCGAGTTTAAAGAAGAAGAACTAATCAAACGTAAGTTAAGGTGAAAATAACATAATAGTAAGGAAGCTAACGTTAAACAGAGCTAACTAAGCGATAGCATCTGGAAGCCCTTTTATGTCTTTTTCTCGGGTTAATAGCGAATTTCTTCAAGGCGTCTAAGCCATTTTATGTCCTTTACTTTCGCCAGGCTGATATACAAGCGATATGGTCATGCTAATTAAGGTTAATGCTATTCCTGTTGCTTGAGCTTTCACCGTGAGAAGCTTAGCTTGACGTCTTTGTTCGTGTAGATCAACAGATTTGTTTTTGTCTCAGAAATCCTCAGTACGAAGACTTTACCCGAGCCGACAAAGCGAGAGGAAACAGTGGTCTGGTACCCTTGGACCATCAACAACAAGTATTATACGGCAGATGTCAGTCTCTGTGTTGTATCAAGCACTTTTCACATGTCGTCAGAGATTGCCCAGTCCATGCAAGCTTTCATCGCTTATTTTGACAGCAAAGCGGTATGTGACATAAGAAGTTATATTTATAAGTCTAAACAGCACGTTTCTTCATGCCTTTATATCATCCATTATGTTTGCAGAAAGATGGGCTGCAAAAGCTACAACCTTGGATCCCGGTAGTGGAAGATCTTGCGCCAGAGGTGCTCATCCTGGTCTGTGACAGAGTCTATGAACATGGTCAGTTTTTTTGCTCTGCATGTGGCTTGCAGAAAACACTGTCTTACATACAAGTCGTGGGGGATACAACTTCTAATTTATGTTGTAGGAGTCACCAGACATGAAGCGCAGCAGTGGTGTTTGGCTCATGCATTTGAGCTCGTAGAACTCAATCCTCAGGAGCTCCCAGATGAGGATGGTGAGTTTCTCAAATGGGAGAAATGAGCAGTGACATCACCCAGATTTATATCTCAATTCTTTGTGTTTTGATAATATTTTCACCCGCATTCACACTATTCTGTTTTCTCTATCAGACGACTTTCCAGAATCCACAGGTGTAAAGAGAATTGTTCAGGCTCTCAATGCAAATGTGTGGTCCAGCGTGGAAATGAAGGATGGTAAGATGACATAACCTTTGATTTAACTACTACATACTCTGTGTATGCATGTATGGCATGTGACAGTTTACATCTCTAACAGGGCACAATCAGGGCTTTGGTCTGATGAGCAGTTTGGTGGCTTCCAGACATAACAACCCACGCACCTGCCAAGATCCACCAGTCAGTGGAGTTTTCCTTTTTTGATAATGATCGATTTATTTAGGTTTTAACAGTATTTTTTCATGCATTTTCTTGCTTGCTTGAATCAATACAATTTAAATTTATGTTTTTTTAAAGTCGTTTTTGTGGAGGCATGCTGATCCAAGCTGTTTTATTTTTTTTGGTAGTCTTCCAGCTTACCAGTAGAGGGCACCGTTAACAATGAGGAGCCTAACCATACAGAAAGTACTACAAATACAGACACACAGGAAGAGGCAGTAGTTGGTAAGCGAATGCCTTGTGATAGAATTTTCTTTACTAAGTCGTGAATCAATTTTTCTCAGATTCCTCAAAATACTGCTGCTGGCACTGTTAGTTATGTGTATAAACATACATTTTTTTGATCTCCCTCAGATGCAATGACTGATTTGGACATTCAGGAGCTCGCTAACCTCACAACTGGAGATGTAGATGTTGATAACTTTGAACGGCTTTTTACCAAATTAAAGGAGATGAAAGGTAAATGGGAGAATTTTAAAAAAGATATGCAAATCTTGTTTTTTCTTTCTTTCTTTCTTTCTTTCTTTTTTTTTTTATTTAAAGGTATGTTGTCCCTGTGGAGGTTAAATATTTTCTATAGAGTTTACTTTGAATAGCTAAGTGAGCATCTTTGATGTATTTAGCTTTTGTTTTTCATTATATTTTCAAAATAGTTTGATGCATTTCAGATAATCACTTTCTTTTTATTAGTTAAAGTAATCATGATAAAAAGTTTAAGCCCCCATGGTCAGTACTTTGTAAGCAACACATCTTACCATTCTTGTTTGTTGGATTTTCACCCTTTCTTTGCAAACATCTTTCAGTTTTGTCAGATCTTTGTTCTGGCCTGCACAGCTTCTTTAAACTCCATCAACTGTTGAAGATGTTTAGCTCAGGAAATTTCAAGAACCACTGACAAATCTTCAGTGTTCGTCACTCAGTAGTTGTTGTTGGATTTTGAGGTGTTTTTCGGATTGTTAACATGTTGTTAAACAACATCATCTTTTTTTTATCTTGAGCTTTTTGTTTGCAGATACTGCAGTGCAGAATTTGTGGTGTATAATTGAATCCATCCTTCCTCTATCTTGTGCCAGTGGCTGTAACACAAGCCATCCACCCATATGCTTAACAGTTAAAGAGATCATTAGGTTTATTTAGATGTTCATTTGAAAACTTCTGATGCTTTTAATTATCTCTTCCACGAAGGTCGTGGTTGTACAAGTAGATTAAAGCACAGTCTGCTCAATTTTCCTGAAGTTCCTTTGTTTTCATCACAGGGTTTTGATTCTAGCAATCCTATGATTAGATCTCTTAAAGTTTTTTGTTGTTTTTTTTGCTTTGTTTTCCAGACATCACTTTGATGTCCCTCCTTTCTTTTTAAGTACAGTAAATCAGTTCCATTAATTCCAGTTCCAGCTGAGTAAAGGCCTTCTTAAAGCAATATCCTGAATTGTGGGCATAAAATTTTTAATCTTCAAAAGACAAGGCGCTCTTACTTAGTAGAGGTCTCAATGGCTGATTATTGTAGGAATAATATTTTAGGAGTCAGAATATGTATGCAAGTCTTGAAATGTGCATTGCCCAAGTTTCCAGAACAATTACTATGAACAAGCCAAAGCACAGACAAGCTAGTTACCTTCAGGATTTCTGAGATTACTAAGATTTTGGAATACTTACATTGCACAAAAACTCTAGTCTTGCATTCAAGGTTTCAGAAACAAACAAACAAAAAACAACAAATCAACTTTTCATCAGGAGTGCTCAAATATTTGGATGCCAGTGCACCTGATGTCATTGTGGCTGACTGATGATTTTGGTTTTCTCTATTTTAAACCTACAGACAAAGCTTCTTCATTACCCCACGAGCAGAGAAAAGTTCACGCAGAAAAGGTAAGTTTTTTTTTTTTTCTTTAGTGTTTTAATTTAACCCTTAATTAGTTCAATACATGATCTGTTTACCCACAATCTGCTTTCTAGGTGGCAAAAGCATTTTGGATGGCCATCGGTGGTGATGAAGATGAGATAGATGGGTTATCATCGGGAGAAGAAAGCTAAAAGTAGCTGGCTGTAACTTGGACTCCTTTCACCTGATCCTCCTGTTTTTCTTGGGGCTTCCACAAGATTCAGCATCCCGTGACATCCTGCTTGCACTTGGAAAGTGGAGATGCTTACAGATGGCACTGTAGGCATTAGTATATTTAGAAACTGTGGATTCTTAACATGAAATGATGTATTGAAAAAACAGATGGGATTTCCTGATTGCAAGAAAAGCAAATGAGTGGCCCTGATCCTCAATCTACTCCCCTGGGTTCTTCACTATACTTTAGCCCTAAGTGAACCTCAGCACGTGATGGTGTTAAAGGTGGGGAAAGACATGAAATGTATGTGGTTTGTGTATTTGTTATTAGGTACATTGATACATATATTTTAAAGGTAAATGATGTGCCTTATCCTAAAAAGACATATAATGCACACTGGAATAAATTAACACAAAACCTTGTGATTTTAATATTTAGTGAGTATGGTTTATTTGTTGTGAACACTCACATGGGTTCACAATCTCTATTCAACTTAAATAAAAGGATATGTGTATTGTGCTTTGCGATTAACTGCAGTAAATAAGTAATTTAGATGTAGCGCAGTGGGGAGTTTCTAATATTTTTATCAAGCCTTAATGAGTAGAGAAGCACATTTAAAAATATATTATACTGTACATACATACCATCAAACACTATGCCGTTTAGCAAAAGAGTGTCGCGTCACCTCTACAGGTTTCCTGATTATATCATTTATTACAGGACACTTATCCGCTTTATGTATATCAATTTCAAATTTTTGTCACGGTGTATAATAAGCAACTTTACTCCTTGGTGCAGGGTCATGTATGAGAAGCAGAGTGTACCCCAGACAGGTCGCCACCCTAACACAGAAAGGGTCAATTTAGTGGTACAATGAATGCACCAGCTGCTGTGAGGCAACTGTTCTTTTTACATTTAGATTTCATACATAATTCCTTTTACAGAGAAGCAGCCCTCTTTTTACTGTTTTGCAATTTATTAAAATTTCACAGATAATTCTAGACATTTGAGAACAAATATTAGTCTACATTAAAAAACAAAAACATAAGACTTGGATCATAAAACCACTAAAAGAATATCAAGGAACTCAAGTACTGATACAGACCTACCACATACCTAATGTACTGTGTAGTACAGTGTTTCCGTTCAGCACCATGTAACTCCTTTAAATAGATTGCTTGGTGACTCAGTCTTATGTACTGTGAGTGAGTGCAGGATTAACATGGTGACGTCTTAGACAACGACCAAGGACAGTGAGCATATTACACATGCCTTATATTGTAATGTACATGTAATATACAGTATTTAGTGGACAAGCAAATTACCACAACCATTAAAGTGACACAATAAACTTGAAATGCATCATTTACCCATAAGGAGCATAGTGTACCATTGGTTAACAATTGATAATACATAAGAAGACCTGCATTGTTGTTTTCACACAACCTTGGTCACTGTACACTTCATACTTCAAGTCACATGGTGTCCAGATTCAGTCAGTCTACTATAATGACTCATCGAGCCTGTTATCAAATAACACTAATGGTTGGTACAGTATTCCTGTGCCACACTTCAGAACCAACTCACCTGAAAAGTTCATCTAAGTAGTCTTACTATGAATCCACCCATGTCAGAGTTCACTTTGATCCACTCTTTCAAGCAATGGATGACTAG
Source organism: Pundamilia nyererei (assembly GCF_000239375.1). Taxonomy (NCBI): domain Eukaryota; kingdom Metazoa; phylum Chordata; class Actinopteri; order Cichliformes; family Cichlidae; genus Pundamilia; species Pundamilia nyererei. The sequence continues at coordinate 3,768,406 of NW_005187436.1, read as the reverse complement.
CAGATTACACAAGCTATAAATATTTATGTACAATCATATTTAGGCAATAAGAAAAATATATTCTCATGCAGGACAATATGCAAAAATAACTTAGAAAATGTCTCTTTCATTGAGCAAAATACTTTTAATACAAGGGCTCTATATCAGAAACACTGATACTGTTTGTTTTTTTTAAAGCTAGACAAAATACCAATTCACTGATCAGATAATTGGTTTCTTTATTGATCATAAATCAATAAAGGAAAGTACCTTCTACTTAAAATATTAATGAAATATATTCTGTCACTATAAATAACATTTCTCATGTTAATTTATCGTTTTTTTTTATTAAATAAGCTTCCCAATTCAGTGATTGCTGGGACACTAAAGGCTTATTCATAATATTGATTAATTCATAGAATCAAAAATGTTTTAAAACATGTCGATGGCCAAGTTGAAACTGCATATCTTCCAACTTGGAAAACAAACATTTCAGTCTCCTTTGTGAAATGTAAAGTTAATTAACAGGAAGGATGGACATAATATGTAAAAGAATAATCATGAAGATGCACTTCTGTCTTCTGAAAATAATAAAACCCATAAAAATGTCCTACAATGACCATGAAATTGAGACACTAAATGACACTAAAGACAGTGCTGTACATGTGATGAGAAATGTCAAACACAGCAGGGGAAATGCTGTTTCTGTGGATTGATTCCTATGGGGGTGTTTGAGTGTGGATGGGAAGGAGGGCTGCTCCTAGGACACACTAGAGCAGTGGATGCTGGGGGAGCCCATCTGTGTGAGGACCTTGTCCAACCACTGAAGGGGACCATTAAGATGTAGCTCTATCCAGCAGGGGGTGCTGGTCACTGTCTGACGTCTGCAGAACACAAAGAAGGAAAGCACACATTTCTGTCATTGCTGGACCTTTTCTTCTGTACTATATTATAACGGTTGTTGTCTTATAGCTTATACAGTCCATATTCTTGGAAGAATTTCCCGAACAGTGATGCCAGCTCTGGGCTATTTCTGAAGCCATTCAAGTATCTCTGAGGATGTTTTTCTCCAAGGTGTTTGGTGCCAGAAATACAACACGCACCATTCATAGTCCAGTGGGAATCCCCCTTCCAGAGGCAGTTAGAAATATGTCCACACCCCACTTCATACCCCCCTCACTACTGCATGCCTGCTGCATTCTTCCTCCTCTCTTACAGAGTCACAGTTACACCATCCCCCATCACCTTCTTTTCCTGTTAAAAGTCGGCTTCAGTCAACAACCCAAAGTCATGTTTTTCTTCTTTTATTCCTCACTTCTCCAATTATGAATGAAGATGTTGAACAACCTCTTTGGAATAATGTGCATTCATTTGTGTAATAAGTTCTACAATAGATTCAATTGTCCGCATGTTTCCCAAACAGAACAAATTCTTTTCTTCCAGCATTTTACTGCCTAATAAACAAAATGTTGACTCACTGAACCTCAATTTGATTGTATATGCAGTGTACAATTTAAGTTTCCACATCACGTTTAGGAAAAAAAATGCACGGCAGAGACTTGAAAGACATGAGTAATACGAGCCACTCACTAGCTGGGTCAGTTAAATGTTAACTTGTCTTCTGACCTCTAAGCAGGCCATCTACCAGCCAAAATATTTAGTACACTGATATTTATTAACTACCTGTAAATGACCTAACCAGAAAATGACATTTATTTTAATCACTACACAACCTCTACCATTTCAGAACACCATATTACACATTTACGCCACTACAACATGACATCAGTCCTTCTCACGTATTACTTTACTGTCAGTCAAATAATAAGCAAATGCAACAATATCTTATACTTTGTAAGCAATATAAGAAAAATAGTAAAATATTTACCTGTACTCAGCTCCCCAACCCTTAACAAAACTCATCCGAATAGTACACATCCTGGTAAGTTGGTAGACTGCCTCAAATCCCTGGTTGACTGACTGAGAGAGCAGCGCAGCAAACTCCTGGTTGTTGAAGATCTTCAGGTTGCAGCCTAGCAACAAAATATTTATTATCAGGTTTACTAGCACAGAGAATAAAATAAATGTCAGGAGCAGAAGAACACAGTTATACAGTCATACTCTGGTCATATTGCCTTTAATGAGTTTGTGTTTGTATGCACGTTGTGCTGACCTGGAGGTATTTTGCACACAGTGGCAGGATGCCACCCATAGCGCTGGTTGCAGTTAGGGCTTTGGACAAAGATGGCGCTATCACTGAGACATTCTGCAAACACCTCACCCCCGATGTAGTATAACCTCACACCCCGACCTGGAAAAAGAGGAGAGAGAAAAAAGCTAGCTCAGCATAAAACAACCTTCACATATAATCAGAACAAATTTATGCCGTCGCTTCGAAATACAGTTAATACCTATGTGTCTGCGTGTGAGTTCTACTCCTGAGTTGCGGTTGACGTTTGACAGCAAGCCCAGACAGAAGCGTTCGGAGTTGGAGGGATCTGTGAATCCATCTACTGTAAGGGAGGGTTGTGAAGCGTGGAAGGTCTCTCCAACACGCTGGTTCAACTCATAATAGGAGATGGAGCACCAGAAGGCAGATTCACAATATGTCACAGGTTGAAAGTCTGGTAAGACAAAGATACATTTACAGGTTTAATCTATTTCTATGATGAAAGAATTAAATAGTTGAACAGCTCTATCATCAAATTGATGCTGAAGGTGCAGCATCATGACCAAGTCCTGACAAGGTTTCCTTTGGTTCCTCTCCAAAAGCTCTTTCCCATGACCTTCTTAACCTCAGCCAGACATGAAATACCTTTCTTAAAAAGCAAAACAAAACAAGGACCTCCTAGTTTGTCTCCACATAGAATAACCCGCCACGCAGACATTTACTGCATTATCTTAAAGCTGCATGTAGCTGGTTTTTCCACACATAAGAACAGAGCAAACACAAAGACTCCATTCATACCATACTTACTGCCCTGAAGCTAAGCCAGACACGATCCACTCACTCAAGTGTGTGCGTACATTGCTCATCAGTCTCATAAACAGACATTCAAAAACACCAACCCCCCCAAAATAAATAAATATATAACATAATGTTCTCCACAAATAAATAAACAAACCAACAAGAAAATCAAGGATAGTAATGCAAGTGATGCATTGATCCAATGCAGAAGTGTCATAAAATACAGTTGCTTCAATGGCTGCAACAAGAGAGATGGACTCCAATGTGAAAATGTTTCACTTAACAGCTAAGTTAAGTGCACCTTAAGTGCACCAGCTTGCACCTTCTTAACAACTGTACTAATGACGAAATTTTGTGTACATGTTTTTTCTTAATATATCTTATATAGTGAATTTTTTTGGAGACTTTAAAATTAGGTGTTTAGCCACATTGAGTGAGAGCTAGGGCAATAAAAGCAATTACAGCCACTATAGCTGACTGCTAGACTCTTCTAATTTAAGTTACTGAAATGTGCCTTTTGACTGTAATTGTAGTGTGTGTAGTTTTTGAAAGATGACAATGGAACTGTCTGACAGATAAAGTGGCCTGCACGGTAGTACAGACTGTCCACGAAGTTTGTGCTTCAGTTGTGGTGACTGGAATTGTATTGCACCCATACAGTTTATTGAAGCATCCTGTTAGCCACATTTGTTGGTGTTGCTGTCTAAATATGGTCACTTGTGACCAAAAAACCCCCCAAAAACTGTTGTGTGTGTTAGCCAACTGAGCCACCAGGATCCCAGCCCCAGTGTCCATTTACATCTATTAATGGAGCAGCCAATAGAGCATAACTACATACCGCTGATGCAAATGCTTCTTTACCATTATAAATTAATAATCTGCAGTTCAGGTGTACATGATGATAGTGTCTATCAGCCAGTGTCTTTCAGCATTTATTTAGGTATTAAAGAGTGAGCACAAGCATGTGTACAGTAGAGTTGTGGCAAGTTTTCATACAACAGTGACCATTTCAGACTATATAAAGTCATTATGCATCCGTGTTTTTTCATGTGGGGCGATTGCCCTCTTGAAGTAAATTCAATAAGTGTTCATTTTACATTTAGAGGTTGAGATCAGACTAAAAATATTGAAATATGACCAATTACACTAACCAAATAAAGAAAATCAGAAAAGGGTAGTTACCTTGTAGAAATAAATAAAAACCACTTAGTGTTTGAAAAAATTCAGTTTTCATGTGAATTCAAGAGAAAAAAAGCAAGCCTAATTAAATTATTGTCATCCATGCTAGTTAAGGAACTTTGACCGTTTTAACAGTTTGAAAACTAAATGGCTCTTTTGCCAACTTCTCATCTCTACTATTCCAAATACAGACAAACATATGGAGAAAAAAACCCAGTTAAATCCCTTGCGCTCCTCAAATTTGAATCAAGCAACACATCTCAAAATCATTATGATAGCTTTGACCATTCAATTTGTTTTATAGGCTCTGTTGCATGACACACACTTTAGCGATGACAGGCTCTAACACATGAATTAAGTGCAAATATTCTATTACAGCACTTGTACTTTTAATGATATCATTACTACAGGTTTGACTTTCGTAATAACTGGAGAACCATTTATAAAGTTTTTTTTTTTTAATTTTTTTTTTTTCATTTTTTTCCCCATTCACTATTGGGCAGTTCTGTTACTGCTCAGTTTTGTTATATATACATATATCTTGGAGGGTGTAATAAGCTTTTTCCTAACAAGCAAAAAACTTCAAATCCAGATTAAACACTGGATTTTAAATGAATGGCTGAAATTTCTATTGGCGCACATAACTTAAAATATGTCCAGGAGCTAAAGCTGAGTAAACTTGACTGACTGATGTTACTTACCAGGATTATTGTTTGCAGGGGATACAGGATTGGGTGACAGGCTGGGTGAACCTGAAACAGAGTGGTAATAGAAGGTGGGTTCATGACCATTATAAGCTGTAATTAGAGTAGTATAAGCTTCAGGTGTGTGTACAGTCAGGTGACTCACTTGTGTCCATGCTGTGGTTAAGCTGGTGATCATTTGTCTCACCATCCTCACTCAGGTACCCTGGTGGGGGAGTTTCTGTAACACATGGGTTAAGCACACATCATTGTTCTTTTGCGTGTTTAAACTGCTTCTGTGATACAACTACACAAATACAATATTTTAATATAATATAAAAACTGCACTCAGGAACAACATTTTTGGGGCATGAGCCACAAACTAAATCATCCCTGAGAAAAATAATTTAGAGACCGAGTCAAGAATGAGTGGGATGTGTTTTTTGCTTTTTTTCCCCTCACCAGGAATATAGTTGTTCTGGGGCTCAATGCCAGCGGGAAAATTGGTGTTTTCAGGGATGGATGGGCTGTAGTCATCCAGTGGTGGGAACTCGGCAGGGATGTCTGTATGTCGTGGCACTAGAACGGGAGGCAAAACTGGAGACAGTGGATCAGATCAGTTCTGTACCCAGTTTGGAGAAAGCTTTAATTTAACTACAATCATGTGGAACACGTAGCAATTAAGAACACTCACTTGGTGTCTCCACCCTCTGGTAGTGATAGGGGTTGACACATACTTCATCCTTCTTGGTGTGAAAGGCAAATTCACAGTGGTCGGCAGCTCTGAGTTCATGGTGGGACTGCAGATCCGGCCAGCGCCACAAGCGGCAGTAGATCACATGAGGAAGACCTTTTCTGTGGGAAACCTGCAGACGTCCATCCAAAGACCTGAAAGACATCACGGTCGAAATATAAAACATTCAGATTAAATTTAGTCACTCTGTGCTGGTTTACCCTCAATTGTTTCACTAAAATATTTTTCATCTTCAATACAGCTCATAAAATATGTCCAAGAATAAAACAGGGCCCCAATTCTACTGACACCTGGGTTAATAATAACAGAATGTAAATGTCTATTTTTACATTTGAAGTGGAAAAGGCCAACCATGAAGCAGCTTTCGTTAAAACTAATAATAATATTTAAGTACTTAACCTCCTAAGACCCGAACTCTTCCACAGCATGCATTTTTAATTTATCTTTGATATTTGGGCATATTGGGCCCCGATGAATGTAAAAACAAAGAATTACCAGATTTTTTTAATTTATTTTTTTAACCAAATTTTCATTTCTAAGAAAAATGAGAGCCACAAATTAGGATATTTGTTTAAAATTTCAATAGAACGGATATCAGGCCCTTGTAGAGCAAAATTTAGTATTTGGGTCTAAATAACCAAAAATGTGATGTCCACATATGTGGACGCCAGGTCCTAGGAGGTTATGGTACCTTTGTAGTGTAAACCTATGTATACCCTCATGTAACTGAAATTTAAAAAAATGCAAAGGAAGGATTGTCTTGGAATCTCAGTGTGGGGTAACTTTTTGATGACTTAACATTTCAGTTTATTGTGGAGCTGTGCAACATGAAAAGTGGTTTTCATTCTTTGGCCAAGTTTTAGGTGCACAAATAATCTTTTTATGCATTAACTTCTTAAAATGAACTGGAAAAACTTTTTTTTTCAATGATGAGTTTTTTGACCCAACGTAGATTCTGCTGTGCTGTCCCTCCCTCAACTGTGAATGGCCCAACGACCTAAGTGCCAATCACTCTGCTTCCTGTCTACACTCACTGCTGATTGGAGTGATCTAGCACACAAAGTTAATCAGTGAATCTACTTGGGCGTTGCCCTTTTTAAGTCCAGCATGTATGTTCCTTTGCACGGTGATTTAATGTAACCCACCAACCTTCTGGGTCTCTTGAACATTGATTTAGTTGTTGATGTTGCAAGACACTAAGAAGACGTATGTGTCTTTAAGGTACTCTTTACTACCTGGGATAACGGGCATTAATAACACTGTTTTAGAGACGTAATAACAGACACTCTGCTCACATTGTGCACACATTACTTGTTCTTTTGTTATTCACATTATGGAAAAAGGTGGTATTTTTATTTTCAACACTCACATGACCTACTGTCCCTCCAGCTCGTCCCTTGAATCACAACACGATGTGGCTCATACATCTTATTTTCAACCAAAACCAAAACCAGGATAGAACCAAAATCAGGTTCTATCCTGATTCTCTCCACCCATGTCTCTCTGAACTAAGACATAACGCTAAGAGCTCCTTGAAAGCAATACCATCTGCAGGACACATTCTGCAAGACTGTTTTTGTAACAGCTATACAAGAGTCTCAAAAATGTCCTCTATTTTAATGAGGACAGTAGATTCTTGTCATTTTTGTAGCTTCATGTAGAGATGCTCAGTGAGACTGACACACAAGGACCCAGTGAGGCCCAGTTAGCAATGCAATACGTAAAAGGGTGGTTTTATTTTTCAGACATACAAAACAGACCACAGAATTTTAATGGTTTAGTATAATGACAATATCCACATTTAATTTTGTTCTCTATAAGCCTTGTGTTCACTATGCAATTTTGCCTCACAATGGGGGCAAAATCTTCAAGGAAAATGTGCAACCAGAACAGAGGATGGCACTTCTGTTTTTTCCAGTAGCTAAAATGACAAATGGTGGAACGACTGGATGAACTGCGGAAAGGCTAAAATGAAAAAACAAGAGCCCCATTGTTAAAGATTTCAAATAAAGCAATGAGGGACAAAATCTCATTTTAAGATGAGTGAAAACAAGGTCCAGTTGCCAATATTGTTACTATAATCAGTAAGTAACAGAGCTTACTTTTCATTAGCGTAATACAATCAGGTATTTAAAAAATAGAAGGAACTCCAGTCCTCCTTATGATGACCTGCAGCATTATTTCCTGGGTCAGCTTAGGTCAGCATTTGCAAGCCTCAGCTGAGAGGCTGGCCTGGGCTAGTTTCTGTCTCCCTGGTTTGCCACTCTGACATGATGTCACACAGCCAGTTGAGGCAACCTTCCTGTTTAGCTGAATATACAACAACAGTACATCCAGCAGCCAGGAAGTTAGAGCATCACACTACCAACCAAATCACCCCCCGAGTAGAAGACAAACCACTTTCTGTCAAAGACTCCAACTCCAGAAGCAACCACAAGCAGCTGATTATACTACATAAATAAATGCAAGTGCAGCGCAAAGTGCCTGCATCTGCAGAAGCGCATTAAAAAATGTTAACAACGTTTGTCTTTGTTAAAGGACATCTGGTGGCCTACTAGTTAAGACACACACTATATGGACCTAGGATTTCAGTATCACCAGCTGCTCAGTTTTTATTTACATCTGTTCATTTTAACCAAAACGCAAGTCCCTTCATTGCATTTATGTAGTTTTATACAACAATGCACCAGTATGGAACTTGAGGGTCAATAATTCAAAATGATCCTATAGCCAATATAGTGTAATAAACAATAATATTAATCTAACAAATGCAAGAATATGAACAGACATACTGTGTACGTCCGGTTTTATAAGATATCTTTTATCAATGTTGGGTTTCACACCATCTTAAATAATCAGGGTTGTTTCTGGCTTCCCATTATGCTCGCAAGCATGGCTTTGCCACATGTAGTTAAGCTAACCCAGATGTTTTGTCTTATTTAACCTAAGTTTTTGCAATTTCCTCTTATTTGTGGTCATTTGATAAAGAGAAATGTATTTTCTGCTTGAGTGAATGATATCAAGGTTAAAAGTAAGTATTAGTATAATTTCATAATAGGCCAATCATTAACAAAACTCCAATTGTAACTGAATTATTTTAACAGTGGCATTAATTAAATGCTTACCTAAGGGCAAGAAACACAACCCATTACCAATATATTTTAAATCTACAGTAAACAAGAGAGGTTTACATTATAATACCAATGAACTTAACTTTTTTAATAGGGGTGCAACGATACACAAAATTCACGGTTCGGTTCGGTTCGATACTTTGGTGTCACGGTTCGATATTTTTTCGATACAAAAAAATTTTCATGC